>NC_068981.1:94408131-94418836 GCF_001194135.2 Octopus bimaculoides
TGTATATATATATATATATATATATATATATATATACATACAAATGTAGGCATGTGCATATGTATGGATGTATGTATGTACATCATCTTACCATTAGTTCCACAAGAAATATGAATATTGGAAGAGAGTTTTACTGGGTAAATATATATAACAATTTCTCATTTTCAGAAGTGTGTTTATGGGAAAATGCAAAGAAAGAATAAAGAAAATGCTGAAAATATTTTAAAAAATACTTTTACATACTTGGCAAGTTTTTGCAGTAAATCCTGTGTGTTGTTGGTGAGCATTTCAGTAAATAAATCTATTGAGAAGTTATGATTAACTCCCCATACAAATTTGGGAGGATTCATGACCAATTCAGAAATCAAAACCTGTAATTTCACTTGAGTATTTGCATATGTTGTGTAGTTTACTGATAGCTGTTGACCATATGAGTAAGTTGCTAGCTGCATATACTGAAAAGATCAGATGAAAGTGATAGATAAATAAATCATTGAAAATGATATTTGAATATATCTGTATGAGCATTGTATAATGGTATAAACAGGTATCTATTATATACTGAGTAAGTTATTGATGAAATATTTAAAGTGTGGACGATTAAAAATCTAACTAGAAACTAATAAATGATGAGGAAATCTGATATTAATCCATGACTTATATACACTATTTTCTTTTCTGCTAAGTATGGAATACAACAGCAAACTTATATTTCGTCTGTATTCTAATGATTAAAAACTGAGTAATATCGAATTTATCTCTGGGAAATATATGACCTACAAAAGTTTAAGAGGTGTTTTTATAATTGGACTTCATCAAATCATGTCAGATGAAGGAGAAAAAAATTTCAGTAAGTTAATTTAGTCAATATGGGATTGGAAACATGTTGAGATTTTGTTGATACTAGAAAAACATGACAACTGTTTTATTAGCAAATTATTTAAAATGTTTTTACAAAACATTGAAGTAATACACAGTAAGCATTATTAATGATAAAACAGGTGCAAGAGACAGAAAACAAAGAATATTTTAAAAATTACCATTTCCAAAAGACTGCTGAAACCAGGAATTGTTTCATTTACTTGTTGTAAGAGTTTTTTAAAATCAATTGCTGTTATCACTTGACATGCAGATTGTATACTGCTGTTATCTTTAAAGTATGGGAATAGGTTTTTGAAAACAGTTGAATTGTAACATATATTTTCCCATAAAGTTTCATCATGAATAAATGGTAGAAGCTGATGGAATACAAAGTGAAGAAACATGAAAGAATTTATAACATATTTTAGATTAAAGTTTTAGTTACTTTCTGTAATCATTTACAATGGTCAAATTATCTTCACATATAGATCAAATGGTTGTAGACATGGCTGTGTAGTTAAAGAGTTTAGTTGACAACCATATTGCTTCATGTTTTATTCCTTTATTCCATAATCATTATGAATGTTCTTCAACTGAGTTTTTCTTAACCTCTTGAGATCTATACTTCAATAACAACTCAACCCTGTTACCAGAATTGCGCACACATACACACACATATACATATGTACAGATGTTTATGTGTCTTCATATTGTGTGTATATATATATGTACAGTGTTTCCATGTATCTTCATATTGTCACCTTGTTACCAGAAGCAGAGACAATGTTTACGTTTCTATCAAGTAAGGCATCATGTCACTCTTCAGTTTTGTCATTTGTGAAAACCAAGGGAATAAGCAATTATCTTATTCAAAAACAAGCAAGTTTTTGCCCGCAGGGAGGTCATCAAACCATAAAATACTGCCTCAGAGACTCTCATCCAACCCATGCCAGCATGGAAAAAGTGAACATAAAAATACTGCTGTTGATGTTGATGAAACGTTTATATAATGTTTGTAACTCCTATATGTTCAATGTATAGCCAATAAGATGTAGATTTTTTTAATGTTACAGAAAATATATTACATATATTTGTGCTTTATTTTTCAATTTTTGTATAAACTAAATTTTCCAGGGACAATAAGTAGTGTTACATAAATTTTTCAAAATTGATTAAAAGTTTTCAATCACCATAATTCATTTACTAGTTACTAATAACATGAATGTCTGTCCACTAATTTTTTTCAAAATTTGAAGTAAAAAAAAATAAAACCTAAACATTCATTGCTGTATATTTCTGAATAATGATAGTAACAACAAGAAAATAATTGTTTATTGACTCCATATTTCTGTGTAAGATATCTACTTACTCTTTGCGGGTTGATAAGTATGTTCAGACCAGACTCAAACAATGCTGATGCAGTATCTGGTGAAATTTGAACCAATACAAAAAGATTCTTTAATTCTACTGATTGTATGTATTGAGACACGTTGAATGTATTTGTTTCTGAAAGAAAGCAAGAATAATGTAAGCATTCTAAAAAAACTACTGTCTTTTATAATATTTATAATATAAAATGATGGAAACTGGTGTTTATCAGTTGATTAAAACATCTGTACAGTTTTAAGGAAGAAGACATATGAAAGAAAATATTTAATAATAGAAAGTAATAGTAATTTATTTAAGACCTTTATTTTAAGTATGTCAAACATATGGATGATTAACTGCACAAAATTTCCATTGCTGACCTCACTTACTTTGTTTGTGTTGTGAGATAAGGAAAGCAACTGTTGTTTTTAAGTTGACTCTTTATAGTATAATAATTTATCTGCTAGATGAAGTTTGTCTAAATTTGACTGCTGTGTTTATGGTTAAGGCATATGAAAAATACAATAGCAGTAGTCAAAATTATAGTAGAAAATTATCTCTAGTTTATGAGTCTTTAGAAAAATAAAGTCGATTAAAGAACAAAAAATACTGCTTGTC
This sequence comes from Octopus bimaculoides, assembly GCF_001194135.2. NCBI lineage: Eukaryota > Metazoa > Mollusca > Cephalopoda > Octopoda > Octopodidae > Octopus > Octopus bimaculoides. Next base: position 94,410,979 of record NC_068981.1, read on the forward strand.
AATACATACCTACAATAGGATTTAGATTGGCAATTAAAAATTCCATAACCTTCTGTTCTATATAGACTTGCATGTCCATTTGTGATGGAAGTCCCATTGATTTACTCAGTATAGCAAAGAATTGCATTACATAACTACCCATTACCTGAGGACTGAAAAAGAGACAGAGTGGTGGAAATTAAAACATTCATTAGATGAATATAATAGGAACAAAGGACTTAATATCAAATAAGTAATAAGAGTGATGAGTAGCAGAATTGTTACGACATCAGAATAAATATTTTGCAGCATTTCTGATGACATTATGTTCTGAGTTAAAATGCTGCTGGGATGACTTTGCCTTTTGTCCTTTCGGGGGTTGATAAAATAAATACCAGTTGAGAACTGGGTTGATGTAATTGGCTTATCTCCTCCCCTGAAATTTCTGGCCTTGTACCAACATTTGAAACCAATATTGAATAGGTAATAATGAATTTTGAGAATGCTAAATTGATTTGTTAGGTCTTGTTTGAGTTTGATTTATATTCTCTGGTTCTTGTTCTGAAAGCTGAAGTGCACTGTTTAGAAAATTTGTATTATTTTCTGAATTAAATTATTGGTGTAACAAGTAGAAGGTATTGTGAGTGATATTAAATTATGAATATTTGTTGCAAAGGAAACATGAATAGGAATAGAGTTTAAGTGGATATATGTAACTATAAATTGATATGATGACTTGTTTCTTAATGCTGTGGTGAGAACATTATGAAATGCATGAGTTGTGAGATACTCCTATTTTCTCCAAATAAATATTTCTTCATGATCTTTTTATAAAGTTGACGATAAGACATTTGAAATTCTGTAGTCTAGTTTGTTTGAAATTACCTTTACTAATTGACTGTTGCAGTATTCAACAAAATGATCTCTGTTTGAGTGAGAAGTGTTTAATTCTACGTTTCAACTAATTATTTAGTCAACTATCAATAATGAAGGGCAATTCTATTATCATAAATTTAATAATCCCTATCCTTTTAAAATGTTTATAAATAAGATTATCTTGTATTTTATATACTGAATGATTTCATATCTGTGTTGTTATGAATGTTTCAATTAAAGTAAATCAGATTTTTTTTATATATTTGACAGTGAAGTACAATTGATGTGTACATTGTTTTAGTAAATTATATATGTATAGCTTCTGTATTATTTAATGCTTGTAAACATCATAAATTGCATTGTGCATACTATTAAGCATTGGTTTTAAGTATATTATATATATATTTTCAAGTATTTAGTTCAAAGAGGAACAGCAGTGCTTATAGCATTTTTTCTATACTTTGAAAGCATTCTTGGGACAAAAGCTTTGACAAAGAGTTTAGCATGAATTTTATCAAAAGGAGGGAGTCAGAAAAGATTAAAAAAAAAATAGAATAGTACACTGAGTATTTGTTCAGAAGTGCAGGAACTGTTGCAACAGAGCTAATGATTAAGTGATTATATAGTGATTATAGTGTGTCAGTAGGTGAAAGATGGCTAATCTGTTCCATGGTTTGTTTTCTCAATGCTGCCAAAAATGGTTTTTAATCAGCCATGCCTGCAGAAAGTGCAGGCTTTCAGAGACTTGTGAGATTGATGACATTCTGCTAAATTATTTTAAATTGATGACTGCAGTTAAGACATTCATCAGGGAGGGGATTTCAGAGGGATGAAGAGGAAGAACTGGGTGTGGTAGTTAGTTCAAAAGTTGTGAGGTTGGACACAATGTGGGTGATCAGAGGAAGAGAACTGTTTGAATCAAGAGTTCCTGAGTAGAAGTAGCACAAGATGTGCCAGCTCTTAGGAGCATGGACCATTATAGTATTGCCAGAAAAGGGCAAAGAAAAATAGACAGCATATCTGTGGAAAGATCAAAGGCTGAGGTATATCTGTAAGTGATGTTATGCTAATCAGTTTAACCAACTTTCCCTGGATGTAATTTAGAATATTTTTGTAGAGGCAGCACTATCCCAAATAGTAATCGTTTGTCTCACTTGAGCTTTGTAGAAGGTTGGCAGTTTTAGGGTGATGAAATATTTTATATCTTTAAAGACAAAATTCAGTCTTTGAGGTACAGTCCAAACTATGTTAGGGATGTGCATTGACTATGAGAAATCCTCAATAATAATAAGGCCTAGTATTTGGAACAATCATTATGATCTAGTTGCCTACTGTTATTGTTTAAGAGGGGTGAAGTAAGATGATGTTTTCTTGGGATGAGCAGTGCTTGTGTCTTTTTTTTTTTCCTATTGAAGAAGATAAAATAAATATGTCACAACTGAAAGATATTTCTGTGAAACATTTCTCTGCAAGTCAACATAACACTAGTACAGATATATTCTTTTATTTTTTTTACTTGTTTCAGTCATTTGACTGCTTCCATGTTGGAGTACCACCTTTAGTTGACGAAATCAACTCCAGGACTTATTTTTTGTAAGCCTAGTATTTATTTTATCGGTCTCTTTTTGCCGAACCACTAAGCTACGGGAATGTAAACACACCAACATCGGTTGTCAAGTGATGGTGGGGGGGAAAATACAGACACACAAACATACATATATATATATATACATATATATGACAGGCTTCTTTCAGTTTCTGTCTACCAAATCCACTCACAAGGCTTTGATCAGCACACAGCTACAGCAGAAGACACTTGCCCAAGGTACCATTCAGTGGGACTGAACCTGGAACTATGTGATTGGTAAGCAAGCTTCTTACCACACAGCCATGCCAACATGAACAACATTCTAATAGAGAATCTACAACAGTTTCAAAACAGATATTGTTTCTGGTCTTGAAAGAAAAACTTATCTTCTTTGATTCAGAGTTAGCAATGTTTAATGACTATTTAAAAAAAAACTAGTTCCCAGGTAATGTGTTCAGGTAAGAATTATTATTGTTTTAAAAACTTGTCTTGTATGTTGCCAAAGACTTTGATACTTTTTAAAATTTGATATATTCTTAGATATAAAAGGGAGAAAAGCATTCATAAAAAAATTTATTTAGAATAAATCACGAATATGAAAATCACAATATAAGTGAAGTAATGTTACAGATGTGTGTTTATCATGAGAGATTATCAAGAGAGATTATCAAGAGATTGTGAGGATTGGTATTTATAATAAATTTAAGTATTATAGGTACCTGTAGTTCATCTATGGAGATAGTGAGGTACAAGACTCTTTCAGGAATATGTGGTGAGTGTCATTGTACAGTTAAAGAACATGAGTTTGATATTGTACATTAAAAGATATTCTTAAAGTGTCTGTTCATACATATAGTTGATATCTAGCATGAGTTCTGTGTGTGGAATATTATAAAGGAATAAAAACAAAGAGACTACAACCTTTATATGAGAGTGGTTGGTTGGCACTCTGTCGGTTTTGATGACAAGGGTTCCAGTTGATCCCATCAACGGAACAGCTTGCTCGAGAAATTAATGTGCAAGTGGCTGAGCACTCCACAGACACATGTACCCTTAATGTAGTTTTCAGGGAGATTCAGCGTGACACAGAGTGTGACAAGGCTGGCCCTTTGAAATACAGGTACAACAGAAACAGGAAGAGTGAGAGAAAGTTGCGGTGAAAGAGTACAGCAGGGTTCGCCACCATCCTCTGCTGGAGCCTTGTGGAACTTTAGGTGTTTTTGCTCAATAAACACTCACAATGCCTGGTCTGGGAATCGAAACCGTGATCCTACGACCGCGAGTCCGCTGCCCTAACCCCTGGGCCATTGTGCCTCCACTATATGAGAGTAGCTAGATATGACAGCAAGTATTGCACTGAAGGGAGAGAGTGGAAGGAAGCATTACTAAACCTTAAAATATAGCAGAGTTGATAGTGTAAGAGTTGGAGATGCAGCAATGGTGTGAATTGATGAGAAGCTTCCAATTCAAGAATTGTAAAACGAATGGAAATCATAGATGATAATGAATATGGTCAATCTTGAAATAAGTTCTGATAATTGTTTTAAATGCCAACTACTACAAAATCTTAATGACGGTATGTGGGGAAATCTTAGGTTTAGATAAAAGTTATAAATTTTTAACATACTTGGCAAGTTTCGCAAGTAAGTCTTCTCCTGTTATGTTGATAAAATATTTGTTAAAGGAATCCAATGTCAAATTTGTGTTATCATTCCATATGAATTTTGGAGGCTGCATCACCAAATAACCAATTAATGATTCCAGTTTCTTTCTAGACATCTCATATGCTGTGTAGTTTACTGAAAGTTTTTCACTCAATGTACCATTTTCAAAAAGTTTAAACTGAAAATATTAGTTTATAAATATATAAGGTAACATTCTTATCATTAATAGCAAGAAAAAATTATAAACAAAGTTTCATAGCACTTAACTGGGTAATTGAAATATTATATTTCAATTGTTTATATTTCTGTAGCAAAAGAATTATACTAGAATCAGATCAATAAGAAAATATTTGAAATACATTCTATTTTCATCTAGGAATCTTCAAATCAGAGTAGCTTAGTCTTAAGATACAAAATAGCATTAATCTATCTGTCTGTCTGTCTGTCTGTTTGTCTATCTAGGTCGTCCCTCAGGACACCCCAAGACTGTTTCCACATGTTTTCCCCATTCATCTCAATCTTCCATAATGGTCCTCAACTCCTGTATCCCTTCCATACCAGGATCATGTTGAGACAAAGTGGGTATTGTAAAAAAGGAAAACAAAAGGGGTTTCACATTATATACCGTGTATCTATAAAACATTGAAGTTATACATTTGATTAATGATGAAATAAAGGTGGTGAGCTGAAAGAATCATTAACACACTAGATAAACTGCTTAAGAGCATCTTTTCCAGTTTTAAGTTCTGAGTTCAAATTCCACCTAGGCCAACTTTGCCTTTCAACCTTTCAGAATTAATAAAATAAGTACTGTCAAGTATCTGGGTTGATGTAATCAGCTGAGCCTCCCTAAAATTTCAAGCCTTGTGCCTATAGTAGAAAGGATTAATGGTGAAATAAATTTAACAGGTAGCATAGAGAAGAATAATTAAAAGTTCACAAAATCTCACCATTTCCCAAAGACTGCTGAAACCAGGAAGTGTCTCCTCTAATTCTTGTAAGAGGTTTTCAAAGTTAACTGGTCCTATCAGGTCACATGCTGTTTGTATAGTGCTTTTATCTTTAAAGTATGGGAACAGTTTTTGGAAAAGAGTCATATTGTAACACATCTTTTCCCATAGAGTCTCATCTTCAATAAATGGTAGAAACTGTGGAGAAAATATACAACAGATATATTATAATCTAAATAATTTCAATATAAGTTAAAGATGTATCGATATAATAGTGCAGCTGCACTTATAAACTTAGTGAATTTTGATTGTCTTTAAGTAATATCGTGTTTGGTTGTCTTTTCTATATTATCTTTTTAAACCACTACTTTGCTTAACACATTAAAATATTAGTATATGAAACAAGTAACTGAAACACTTTTTAATATGAATGCTAATTTTATGCCAAGGCTCATAGTAAAAGACCTAGGGTATCATTTTTGCAGGTGTTGTGGATGAGTGATAAATCTGGAATACAAAGTAAATAGTATACCTGCCTAAACAAAAACAAACCAAAAACAACAATTTGTTACTGAACAGTTAGCTGGAGCCTTTGAAGTTTAGATCTTAAAAAGTTTAGGTCTCAAAAATACAATGATCAATATACTTGATAACATACTGTATTGCAGAGCATTCTAACTCCTCTTTGTGTTCATGAATCCCCACACCCTCATTCTAAAAGAAGTATACATAATAACAGTTTCTAAGAAATATGTTGATAGCATTTCATTATCTATTTAATGTTGTCATCAAATTGGCAAATACTCAAGTAAAAAAAAATCTGAGAGATCAATTCAGATAAATTCTATCAAAAGTATGAATTGATTTTTTAACATGTTCTTTCTCAACATTTCCCATGGACATTATCATGTTGAAGTCTTATCATTCTTATATTGAAATAAACTATCTGGTTTTGATAGTTTATTTCTTGTAACTATGTTGAATGTAGAACAGTGGTAAAAATGAAATAGGAATAAAAATAATAACATTTGATTTCATTTCTTTTTGTTAACAGACCAGTTTTATGGTGATAATTCTAGAAATTTTGATAGTTTATTCTTGATTTTGTTATCTATTATTGTGGAAAGAAATATAGTCGTTTGTCTTGGATTCATTAAGAGTATTATTAATTTTACTTATTGGAAATGAAAATCAGATCATTTTCTTTCTTTTACACTACTTACCCTCTCAGGATTTATAAACATGTCTAAAGCAGTTGCAGCAAACAATGAAGAAATTTCTGGTGTAATTTCAACCTGCCCAAGAAGCTTCCTGAGTTCTGTAGAATTTATATACTCAAACATATTGAATGAACCAGATGCTGAAACAGAGTGTATTGAATATTTTTGATTTTAAAAATGTAACTGCACAATATTCTTATATGGAAACAAAGGAATATGAGCAAGAGTTAGTATCTGTGGTACATAATTTTGAAGTTGAACATAATTACTGACTACCAAAATATGATCAAATATATATAAAAAAATATATTTTAATGATATTGAATGAGAAGTACATTCAAAACTCAGTTTCTTTTCACTTTTATTTTAAGCTAATTTTGCATATCAACTTCGCCTTCCTGGCATTTGTGCCACTGGCACATGAAAAGACATTCGAGCAAGATTGTTCGCTGCCTTCCTGGCACTTGTGTCAGTGGCACGTGAAAAGACATTTGATCAAGATCGTTGCCAGTGCCGATGGACTGGCCCCTATGCAGGTGACACATAAAATACACCATTTCTAGTGTGGCCATCACCAGTACCGCCTGACTGGCCCTCGTGCCGGTGGCACGTAAAACACCCACTACACTCTTGGAGTGGTTGGCGTTAGGAAGGGCATCCAGCTGTAGAAACTCTGCCAAATCAGATTGGAGCCCGGTGTCGCCTCCTGGTCCACCAGTCCTCAGTCAAATCATCCAACCCATGCTAGCATGGAAAGCGGACATTAAACGACGATGATGATGATGATGATTGCCAGTTATCCACAAAGAATCAAAAGCTGATGAGGTCAATGCATGCTTATAAAAATCGTACCTTTGGAGACATGTGAAAAACTTCATCTAACAAGCAACATCAGAGTACTTCTACAAGGCGATCATACGAGCTTTTTAAGGTTGGTAATGAAATATTAACATTCAACTCAAATTACATGCAGTCAAATGATACTTTCTCTTAGGGATCTTATGGATAAAGTATTTCCTAATTTATATGTCAATTTCACTGATGTAAACTGGCAATGTGAAAGAGTTATACTAGCTCCAACTAATGAAATGTTTTATAAACTCAGTCATGAATTTCTTCAAAAGTTAACAGATATATTAGAAATGATTTTTCAATCAATTGACAACAGTTGATCAAGATCAGGTTGTTCAATACCCTGTTGAATTTCTGAACACATTTAAACCCACTGGGATGCCACCACATAACTTGACACTAAAACTGGGCGCTCCCATTATGTTGCTTAGGAATCTTGACTCATCTCACCTGTTGCTTGCTCACATGTTGGAAGCAGCAACAATTTATTCATTTTGACACAAACAGAAAATTACACAATGTATATTATTTGCCCTGAGGTGCTTCAACATTGACAGATTTTCAGTTTGAAATTCTATTATCATTACAATTTGGATATTTTTCAATAAAATATAGATATTTTGAAATAATTATGAAAATATATCTTTATATTTGTTTACTAAACTGAATAAGAACAGCAGTAACTCAGGCAATGCTGGGCCATTCAGGTAGTATATATATATATATATA
>NC_068981.1:94419201-94421016 GCF_001194135.2 Octopus bimaculoides
TATATATATATATGTATGTATATATATATATATATACATACATGTGATATATATTTACACATGCACATACATGTATGAAATTATATATATGTATAATTTCAAAGGAATTCAGGAAATACTTACCAGAAATAACTTCTAGATTTGCATTGATAAACTCAATGAATTTTTGTTCCACAAGAATATTGGTATTTTGCATTTCTAATCCAGTCATGTCACCAATCATTTCAATAATTTTCATTATATTTATCTCCAGTTTAGTACTAAAACAAAAGAAAAGATAAAAAGGGAATATATATTTTATATTAATTTATAGGAGACATATATTTTGTTCAGAAATGTTTTTTTGTACACTGACAAGTTTTACTTTAAGAGAAAGAATAAGCATTCCTCACAGGTATTTCTAATGTAGCCAAATATCATCGTGAACATTTCTGCTCTAAATAATCTAGAATTCATTAAAGGTTATTAAATCTTGAAGGTGATTATTACCTGAAGTAGTTGTATCATACGGTTTATCTTTTATGTTATAAAGAATGCGTATAAGTTAAGTTTATCTTTAAGCTAGAGATGAAAAAAAAAAGAAATTCTTTCGGCAGCATATGACCAATCATATAACTTTGACTATAAACATATTTTTCCAACTTATTGTCATTACAATTCTTGTTTTAACATGTTTAACTCATAATTTTGAGCCTTCAATGCAACATGTCAGCACATTTCAATGTTGTATTATCTTGTCAGAGTCACATCTTTAAATCTAGCCTCACAACTTTCTCTATATCTTTTGTTGACCTTCATACGTTTTTTTACTACTAGACTTTCTTGAAAGCTCTAAGGTAAAATTTCATCAGTGATATTGTATTCATAGAGTATATAAAGAGTGATTTAAAAATTGGTCACTTTTTCAACATATACAACATAACATTATCTAAGAAAGTGTTATATTTCAGGATGGTCAATTTTTTTCTTTTTGACAAATAAACATACAACACATACATGATAAATTTGTTCTTCACTTTAGTTTTATTATTGTTCTAATTTTAGCGTCCTTTGTCCGAAATCTTTCATCACTGCTCCTGTGACATCTTCAATGACTGCCTATCTCAGAGACATGTGGGATAGTGAGTTGCTGAAGAGGTCACAGGAGGTGTGACAAAAGATTTCAAAGGACACTAAAATAACAATAACAATAAGAATAAGATCAATAATAAAGCTGAAGTGAAGAACAAGTGTATAATGTATGTGCTTATCTAAGAAACAAATTGTTAAAATCTTATATTATTTGATGGTTCATTTCTTAGGTTATTTTCAGATATGGGCTTCAACCAGAAGCTAGAAAGTGGAAAGTGGAAACAAGAATGTACTTTGGGTTACAACTTATATTTTTATTCCAAAAGATACCTCAAGAGAAAGCATAGGTGTCATATCCCTCTATCTTTATATCCCTCCAAAGTTTTTAGGTTTGAAACCTGCATAAATTAGAATTATTAGTTCATGATTTTAAACCTTGTTGCAATCCATTATTTTTAAACTGTTAAGTAAGACATATTACATTTCTTTCCTTTGTTTTATTGCAGAAAAATACTGTAGTTTATGATCTAGTGGAAAATTACATATCACAATAATTCAAGCAAAACCTTGATGGGAAACCCATTAAAAATTGGAAAAATTAAATGACTAGTTAAAGTCATAGATGTAATTCTTTGTACAAGGTGTATGTGTGTATGTGTTTATATACATGTATGATATATATACGTGTGTATGTATGTGTATGTATATATATATATATATATATATATATATATATATATATAT
>NC_068981.1:94421026-94438329 GCF_001194135.2 Octopus bimaculoides
TCAGTGCACTTTCACACTCAATATTTATTCCAAGCAGGAGAGAATTTCTATCATCCTAGTTTCCAGACCACCAGACCATGTGATTTCGATCTTATTGGGCACTTGTTTGCCAGGCATGGCGGTAGTCTGACCTTGCTTACAATATATAAAAAATACAGTGTCATAAAATCACTGATTTTGTAAAACATTGTAAGGTGAACATCATAACACAGTAATCTTAAATGATGCGTTTATACAAAAAGATGAAAAAAAACCTTCCTTAATATTAATCAGACTCAAGGTGGTGAGCTGGCAGAATCATTAGCATGCTGGGCAAAATGCTTAGCTGCATTTCATCTGTTTCTACCTTCTGAGTTTAAATGTTGCCAAGGTCAACTTTACTTTTCCTCTTTTGCTGGCCTTGTGTGAATATTAATGAATATTTATCAAACTCCATTAAGGATACAAAGGAGCAGAAACCTATACTATAGGTAGCAAAATCTTGTGTGCTGATCAAAATAATGAGATAAATAAAAATGTTAGTTTTTAAAAAATTAGTGAATGTTATCAGTGCCTGGAATATAAAAATACACAGAAATAGCAAAAAAAAAAAAAAAAATATTATTGATAATGTAGTGTCGCATACTCTTACCTTGATACCATTAACTCTTGTTCAAGTTCTTTTAGCTTTTTTTGTAATATTTCAAATGTATTTCCATAAGCTTTGGAATCCAACCAGTTGTTGTTTGAACTTATGAAGAATTGTGGGGGATTTTTTGTTAAAGAATCCATTAAATTTTGGAACTGGAACATTTCTTTAACAATTTCAAAGTAACTGACAGTTCTATGAATATTTTCTGGATCAGTTGTCAGGAGAACATACATCTACAAAGGAAAAAGACATATCTAGCATTTACTATTTAGAGCAACAATAATGAAGAAGAGAACAGCAAAACCAATAATTTCTAGTAGTTGTGCCTGTCACACATTTTAGTGTGTCATTAAATTGACCCAAGTACATGATACTTATAACATTCTCTTGTAAGAATTTATCTAAGTACATCTATATTAGTGAATATATATTTATTTCTCAATTGAAAAAGCCTTGTTATGGATTCAGATGCAGTTGTTGTAGACCTATGATTGAAATGTTTGTGATACAACAACTTTATCCGTTTTTTTGTGTATTGCATATCTAAGTCTGTATTATGTGTTTCTCCCTTTCTTGGATGGTTGGGTGTAATTAAAAAGTTAAGTTTTCTTCTTTAATATTATGTTAAGAAAAAAGGTGGCAAGCTGGCCGAATCATTATTGCACCAGGCAAAATGCTTAGCATTTCAACCATCTTTACACTCTGAATTCAAATTCTGCTGAGATTAACTTTGCCTTTCATCCTTTTACGGCCGATAAAATAAGTACCAGTTGAGCACTGGGATCACTATGATCAACTTACCCCCTCTCCTGAACTTGCTGGCATTGTACGTAAATTTGAAACCAATATTAAGTCAAAAAATGTTTTGTGTAAATTTATTTGTTGTATATGTGTAATTTGTATCAGTGAAATTATGTGCTTGAATATATGTTCCCACTTCCACCTCTGTCACTTCACATCTATCTTTATATTATCATTCTTTCTCTCTCTTCACAAAACTTTAACTTGTTATGCAACTGTCGCTATTCACCGTTGTCTGATGTAACATGCGTAGGATGGTGGATACCACAAAGATGATGAGAGAAGGCAAAAGGAATGGAATGCTTGTATGAGCCCAGCCAGCTCCAAGGAGCAGAGCCCATTATAGTAGCAGCAAAAAGGGTAGAGAAAGAGAAAACAGCTTGCCTGTGGACAAAAGGTTGGAGAGTGTTTGTAAATGACTTTATACCACTCAGGCGGCCATTTTGAGGTTGTGTTCTAGGATTTCTGTGTAAGCAGCAGTATAGTATCACTATTTCAGATTTGAGTGCAATACTTCATTGTGAGTTTCTGCTCATTGATAATCGTTGGAAGATTCTCTTCTGGTTATGAAGAGAAGGAGAAGTCACTGGAATGTGATCCTAGATATGTTTAGAAAATACTTTTACCATGAGAGACCTTCTAGTGAAATCCAATGATTAGAACAACTTCAAGCATTCCAGCTGAGTGCTCATGATTAAGGTGAGTGAGGTAGTTTATTTAGTGTAAGTTTTTTCATATGAATAGCATTTGTGTTTACTTGCAGTTGAAGGATGATACTTTTTGTTCATAGAGTCAATGTGTATTTGTAATGTAGCCTTAAGTTGTGAGCAATAAGTTGTAAGTTGCAAGGTTGGAGAATGGTAAACAGGAATGGAGGATAACCTCATCAACATAAGAATGGGTATTGCTAAATGTGGCAGTAAATGAGTCACTGAAGAGAATGGAAGGCAAAACAAACACTGGGGCATGCCAGAATTGATAGTATAGAAAGAGCTCTGTCAATACATGGCAAGAGTGTGATCTGAGAAGAAGCTACTGAGGAAAGAAAAGAAATGGGTGGAGTTCATAGACAAGAAATTTTGACTGGTGATTTGTATGCTGGCCATAGTTGAAAGTTTTGCTGATGATGAAGGTGACAACAATTTTCACCAAATTCCTCAAAGGCAAGCACTCACTGGTGGGTGACAGAGGAAAGTAGGTCATCAGTAGGTCTTACTTTTTGGATCATGGAGGGAGAGAGAGTGAGAGAGAGAGAGAGAGAGAGAGAGAGAGAGAGAGAGAGAGAGAGAGAGAGAGAGAGAGAGAGAGAGAGAGAGAGAGAGAGAGAGAGAGTGATTCACTGCATTGGCAGAGGCTGCTGTTAATGACTGTCACCATTACCTAAGGATATTAAAAGTGAGGGAAAGAGGATGACAGTTCACAGGCTCAAACAGCTTACCTTTCTTGGAGCTGAGACATATTGTAATGCATTTCCAAAGCCAGGGTAGATCCTTTTAGAGTGGAAGGAACTGAGTAGTTTGTGAGTTTAAGAGCTAGCTCTAGTGCATATAGTTCTACTCTCTTCATTCATCCAGGTGTTGGGAATAAGTATGAGATCAATGGAGTATGTTACTTGTAATAAACAAATGTTTTATCTAGAATAGGATCTATATCTCAGATTCAAAATTACAAGAGCTAACTGAATTAGAGCATCTAGATCTAAATGACTAAATGCCTATTGCATTATAGTTACAGTATTACAAAACTAATCAGGAAATTTCTGAGTGATATGAATTTTATCTTATTGTGGACTTCAATGATCAGTTTTTTAATTCTAGTTTCTGTAGTCAAACTCTGTTGGATAGAAAAATTATTTCACTAAACTCAGCATTCTACCATTAAATTTTATATTACTATTACTGTCTTTAACTGTAATAGTAATATTACTATTATTGTTTGTACTGTCTATATACTGTTTATAACAAAGTATCAATTTGAAACTACATGAACAAGGCCACTACAGTTGTGTTTTTGTTAAAGATATCATACAGTGATGTGATATGAACTTTTAGTTGTTTGACATTCATTTGACTCAGAACTCTGTGGTTCAACTAAATTGTGTTTAGTTGCTGGTAAATAAATGATATATGCAATAAAATTATTAATAGACATAATTGCTTGATAACAATATGGAATTACAAAATGCTCATAAATGTATGTGTTAAGCAAGAAACTTACGTTATAAATGTAGGTACTAAAGCCTTCAACGTTCTGGCTTAAATCCTGTTCCAAAATGGTAAAATTGGTCTCTGACAGAACCTTGTTACACACGATGCTATGTATATGTGTGGTGTTCATCCGTAGATATTCGGTGTCAAATATATGTTCAAATATAGACATATTAGCACAAAGTTTATCCCAAGTGATATGTGGTAGTATATGTTGTACCTTTGAAAGAAAGTGAAAGAAAAAGAATTGCTAAAAACAGAAATCATTGCTATAAACAAATAAATGGATAATATATAAAGATAAAAATCCATCAAGTTTGACTGAATAAGGAGAAGCATAAGAGTTATTCACTATTAATAATTCCAATGCTGCTCCTAATTCTGTCAATGAGATGCAATTATTTAGGTACCAATTAGCAAGACATATTTATTAACATACAATTTATTGTATTGCATTCAGGGGAAAAGATATGTAACTAGGAATGTTGTTGTTGTTGGCACTCTGTCGCTTATGACATCAAGGGTTCCAGTTGATCCGATCAATGGAACAGCCTGCTCGTGAAATTAACGTGCAAGTGGCTGAGCACTCCACAGACACGTGTACCCTTAATGTAGTTCTCGGGGATATTCAGCATGACACAGTGTGACAAGGCTGACCCTTTGAATTACAGGCACAACAGAAACAGGAAGTAAGAGTGAGAGAAAGTTGTGGTGAAAGAGTACAGCAGGGTTCGCCACCATCCCCTGTCGGAGCCTCGTGGAGCTTTAGGTGTTTTCGCTCAATAAACACTCACAACGCCCGGTCTGGGAATCGAAACCGCGATCTTATGACTGCGAGTCCGCTGCCCTAATCACTGGGCCATTGTGCCTCCACATAGCTAGGAATACTATATTGCTAATATTACTGGAATTTTCATTTGAAATTTGATTTTTAATTTTTTTTTTTATAAAATCATCAGTGAAGTGAAAGAGAATTAGAGCTGAGAAATAACAACTACTTACTTCATCTGGACGTTGAATCAAACGATACATTCCGTGTAAAAAGATTTTGAAGAAATCAGGTGCCATTTCTACGAAACCAAATAGTTTTTCCAACTCATTTGACTTGAGATAGTCCAGAAGGATCAATGTGTCTGTTCCTGTAAATACAAAATGAGCAGAAAAACTAATGAGAAACAAAGAGGAAAATATTTTTAATAAATATCTAAATTCATATCAATTATGCAGTTAAAAAATTAAGATAAATTGAAGTACAATTTTTAAAGCCTTTGCTGTGAAACTTTAAATATGCATAAACTCATCTTGTTATTCTCTTCCCAGACAGGAATAAACATCACTTGTTCATATATCACCTTAAATGCTACTTAAACCAGAAACAAATCACAACTTAGATATAACAGCTAGATTAATTCAAATACTGTGCATTTTTCAATAGTATGATTAAATAATTAATAAATATTTATGTGCAATATATATTTAAGTTTAACTATACATAAATATTTCAAAACTTAAATGTACAAGGTACATTCAGAAAGTATCTGATTTTATTTTTTCTGCCAAAACTAATGCCACATGGAAAAAAACCATTTGAGTTGGAGGTGACACCACCCTTTCCACACATACATAAACATTTCCATGCTAGTATGCCACCTCAATTCCTGGCTGTCACACCAAGAGTACAGACAAGTAATGCATACTTGTCAAATTTTCATTTTCACAGAACACAACAAGCAGAGATATTGTATCAAGTTTTGTCAAAAGCTTGGTGATACTCAAGCGCAAACTATCCAGAAATTTCAGAAGCACTTTGGTGATGATGTCACGAGCAAAACTCAGATCAGGGAGTGGTACAACTGCTTTAAACATGGTTGCTTCTCAATGGAGAGCGAGGCATACTCAGGCAGACCACCCACAAGCTGAAACTAGCAGCTGATGGAGATGGTTTGACAACTGGTCATAGAAAACTACCGTGCAACAATCAAGGAAATTGTTCATGAAGTGAGCACAGGATCAGTGCATTTCATTTTAATGAAGGATTTGTGCAGGTGGAGAGAGGTGGTGAAATTCATTCCCCAGGAGCTGGCATAGCAACAAAGGCAACTCCCCATGGAAATTGTTCAGGACATGCTGGACTGTACAAACCACGGCCCAGACTTTTTGAAGACCATCATCACTAATGATGAGACATGGGTTTATGGTCTCTGCTCAATTCTTTTAGTCATGCATGGAAACGAAAATTCGATGAGTGTTCACTACATGTCTGAACTCTAGGCATAACAGCCAGGAATTGATGCAGCCTACCAGCATGGGAATTTTCATACAGGTGTGAGAAAGGTGGTGTCGTCTCCCACCTAAAGGATTTTACCCTTGCAGCCTTAGTTGTGGCTGGAAGAAATAAAGTCAAATACTTTTTGAACACACCTCGTACATAAAATATCCATAAATTAGTTTATTCAAATCCTGATGAATAAATGACATGCAACTTAGACTGGCCACAATGGTTAACTCCTAGTATGTCATTGACTAAAATAATGGTTGCTACAAGTTCTCTATGCAAGTAAATGGATGAGAGGATACTTGTCCTTTGGTAAGTGGTTAATGACCCAAGAAACATTTGAAGACAATCTCCCTTATTCTCTTGCATGCAAAGAAAACAAGGTGTATTTACTTCTTTAATAAAGACATTAAAAACCATTGTTTAACTTCTTCAAAAATTTATCTTGAGTCTTTTAAATAATTTTAGTATATTTTTGTGTTATATTTTTCTTTTTTTTTTCCATAAAAGTTACCAAATTTTCCATGAAGCTCTGGGATTTTAATTTAAAAAATTTTTTCTAATTTGTTTATATTACCATCCTAGACGTGCTTTGCATGGAAGACTGGAAACAAACAACCTTGCTTGTATGATGATGATGCCCATTTACAAATACCATGTGATGTCTAATGTAAACAAAGGTTTGCACTTGTGCATACACACACACACACACACACAGGCATACATATATATATATATATATATATATATATATATATATATATATATATATATATATATATATATATATATATATATATATGACAGACTTATAGACTTCTTACCAAGTCCACTCATAAAGGCTTTGGTATGCTCAGGGCTATAATAAAAGACACTCAACCAAAATGCCATGCAGTGGGACTGAGTCTGAAATTATATGGCTACAAATTCAACATCATAGCAACACAGCCTTACATGCACCTATAACTTTAAAAATTAATACTATTATGGTAACTTCATCAGATATTTGAGGCCAACGGATGATCCAACACAACTCAGAAACTGAAAGCCCTAGAAAATGAAATAAGCAGCACACAAATTTATATGATATCAAAAACACTAATCTGAAAATACTTAAGGGGCCATGAATAAATATTGCCTTGCTTGGACACAGGTGAGAGTTGGCAACAGGAAAGGCATCCAGCTGTAGAAAATCTGCCTCGACAAACTCCATCTGGCCCATGCAAGCATAGAAAACTGGACATTAAAATGATGATGTTGACGATGATGATGGTGATGATGATGATGATGATAATAACCATGTTGACAATGACAACGATGATGACAACAATGACGACGACGACAACAATAATGATGATGATGATGATGATAATGATGATGATGATAATGATGATGATGATAATGATGATGATGATAATGATGATGATGATGATGATAGCTGGAATTTATATGATATAATAGAACAATCTACAATACAGTATCCTAAACTTTTCTGCCTTGAGGCACCCTTACATAGCCTTTTAGAATTCCATGACACCCCCATTAGAAAATCTAATATGACAGTTGCTTTTTGATTCAACATGAATATAACAAAATTTTGTCCCTAGATTTTAATATCTGTATAAGAAAACTATGTCCTTGGAATTGATAATAAAACATTTTCTTTATTTCACCAATGTTGATATAATAAACTTAAAATAGATGACAATATAAAAATGTAACAGACAACAATACAAACTAAAAGATGACAATAATAATATTTATTGTTAAAATAGTATCAAAATGTATTTTTGACTCTAAACGATCAATCATGATACCACATATACTCTTACTCTTTTACTTGTTTCAGTCATTTGACTGTGGCCATGTTGGAGCACCGCCTTTAGTCGAGCAAATCGACCCCAGGACTTATTCTTTGTAAGCCTAGTACTTATTCTATTGGTCTCTTTTTGCCGAACCGCTAAGTTACGGGGGACGTAAACACACCAGCATCAGTTGTCAAGCGATGGTGGGGGGGACAAACACAGACACACAAACACACACACATGTATGTGCATGTACACATATATACATATATACGACAGGCTTCTTTCAGTTTCCGTCTACCAAATCCACTCACAAGGCTTTGGTTGGCCTGAGGCTATAGTAGAAGACACTTGCCCAAGGTGCCACGCAGTGGGACTGAACCCGGAACCATGTGGTTGGTAAGCAAGCTACTTACCACACAGCCACTCCTGCGCCTATGTATGTATATTTCATGGCACCCTTTGGTTGATCTTGTGGCACCCCAGGGTGTCACAGCACACCTGTTGGGAACCTGTGATCAACAAAATCAAATGAAAATGAATAAGACTAACCTTTAATTTTCTTCAGATGAATATTAACAAATTTGACAGTATAGTATTGCATCAGAGTGTTAATGTCTAGTTCTTTTGAAAAATTGGTTGCAGATGACAATAAGTTTTCAGGAATAAAATTCATGCTTTCATTTATTTGAATAAGAATGTTCAGAATACTGTAAAAGAGATGAAAAAGCAGATTAAAAAAAAAGAAAAAAAAAAACAGCGATAAGCTCATGCAATAAACAAACTATGTGTTGTATGATGTAAACAAGAAGGTGATATCTTTCCGAATGTAACATTGCCATTAGAACAGCAGAAATAACGGGTAAATTACTTAACAAGGTGGAAAAAGTTGTCAACAAACAGCCAACTGGTTCTTAATTTTTCTTAATTTTTCGACTCTGAAAGGATGAAAGGCAAAGTTGACCTTGGCAGGATTTGAACCCAGAACATAGCAACAGGCAAAATACCGCTAAGCATGCTAATGATTCTGCCAGCTCACTGCCCTTATGATGATGATAACAACAAGAAACTATTTTCAACTTTGCAGCTGTTGGACAAATACAAAAGAACATTGTTATTGTTATTTGTGTAGCATAAACTACACAAATACTTATTATGTGTTTTTCCAGCAAACAAGCCTAACATACATATCAGAAAAAAATTCCACTTTCTCATTTGTGGTTTATAGTAAAATATCATTTACTTGTTTAATGTTTGTTTTCCCCCCATACTTAATGGCTGTTTTTTTCCCCTGTGCAACCATGGCTTGAACAGGAACTGGCTTTGAAATAGGGTTTATGGCTGGATGTACCTGCTTTTGAGGTGCAATGTTTTTATATTGCATAACTCTTCAAAAGCATAGAGTGACTGTCATCATGACAATAAAGGATTATCAGCATCAGACCCTTTCATTCACATGGTGACCTGTGAAAATCAATGCTTATCGCCCACCCCACAACAGACGATGGGCTTAATAGAGTTTCACCCTAGCAAATTCATTCTACAGAGCAATTGTTGAGGACATTTGTCTAATGTACTGTGCAGTGGACAAAACATGAACTAAACATGCGGTCAGGAAACTGACCTCTTAACAACACAACCCTAAGAGTGTTTCTGTATAGAAGATTACAGTTCATTAATTTTTTAACTGTCAAAAAAAAAAAATATATATATATATATATATATATATATATATATATATATATATATATATATATATGTATATAATGAATAGTAATATTAAAAAAATTAAAAGGAACATCAAAAAATTACCTTTCTACGTCATAGTCACCACTGATATGATCCCATTGTAAAGTAAACAATTGTAAGGTTTGTAGATATTCAGTTTTAATTCTGTTTAAAAGGGACATGTCAAACTTGGAAGAAATGTCTTGATGAATAAGTGATGTCAATACTTTTTGAAGTTGCATGCTGGTTTGTACTACTTCAATATAAAACTTGCCAGGCAAAAAAGTATCAGGTTTAATATTTTCAGCATCTTGAAACTGAGAAAATAGTATAGAGAAATGGTTCATGGTTAGAGATATCACGAAGCTGATAAATTTTGATGAAACAAATAAATTCCTTTAATTCCAGACAAATTCCCATAATTCTAAACAAATTCCCATAATTCTAAACAAATTCCCATATTTCCATATTAATTAAGAAGTATATATTTCCAGGTAATGAAATCTTTACATTTGATAGCAATTCTTGTAAATTATTGGATTGTTGGGATAATATTGGCTTCAAATTTTGGCACAAGGTTAGCTATTTTGGGGGAGGTGATAATTCTGTTAAATTGATCCTGGTGCTCAACAGATACTTATTTTATCAACCCTGAAAGGGTGAAAAGCAAAGTCAACCTCAACAGAATTTGAACTCAGAATATAAAGACAGATGAAATGTCACTAAGCATTTTGCTTGGTGTGGTAATAATTCTGCCAGTTCACTGCATTAATAGCTGGGATAATACTGAAAAT
This sequence comes from Octopus bimaculoides, assembly GCF_001194135.2. NCBI lineage: Eukaryota > Metazoa > Mollusca > Cephalopoda > Octopoda > Octopodidae > Octopus > Octopus bimaculoides. The sequence continues at coordinate 94,431,268 of NC_068981.1, forward strand.
GTCATCTCACTGTAGGAAATGAAGAGAGTACATGGTAAAAGGATTTTTTCACTTGTTTCTTTAGCCATCTGGAGTAATCTGATTGGTATGGCATATGTGTATTCATACTGGTGTTCCATTATATTCATAGACAAGGCATTTGACTCTCAAGGGGAAAGTACAAATGGCTGTAAGTAAATACAGCAAAGGAGTATTATTCATATCATTCATTAGTGTAATCGGTAATAGTATTACACAACCAGTGAATGATTTATAAATTGTAGTCTCAGGATCACTTCCATTTGCAAAGCAAGGGCATTATGAAACCTTTTGATTCAGAAAAGTATTAGCAAAATATATTGAAAATTAATTATATACTTATTACTTGTATCATACTTCTGCAGTTTATAGTGGTAAAGTGATAAACATCATCTAAGCAAACTGGACAATTAAGAATTGTCTGCTTCTTATTAGTGACATGGGAAAAGTTTCAATTATGTATTAGTTATGACTCTTCTTAATATTTAATTAGGTATGGGAAGTTCTACATTTAAGAATGACACAGGTCTGCAGCCAAAAAATTGTTTCAAATTTATTGGGTGAAAATGATCACTGCTGATTTCATCCTTTCATTATGTATTCTCTTTCTTTCCTACATTAAGATGAACTTTTCAATATTATCTCAGCTATTATGGCAGCGAATTGGCAGAATCATTAGCATGCCAAGCATGTCTTTATATTCTACTGAGGTCAACTTTGCCTTTCATCCTTTTGGGGTTGATAAAATAAATACCTGTCGAACACTGGGGTTGATTTCAAAGATTAAAAGGATATTATCCTATCATGTGCAGTTTCTTCACATAATCAATCTCTGCAGTTTGCCATTTTGTCTGAATTTGACCATTGTATTTCATTATTATTATTAACTGCCATATTTAAATAGACTATGACAGTATAACTAATAGGTGTAATTTAAAAAAATAAGCATCCGGTAATGTTTAGACTGCTTCAGCAACACAGAGAGGTGCTATCAAAATTAATCATTAACCAAATTCTGGAAAGGATCCTGTTTGTAATCTAACACTTAATTTCAATTATTTTCAAAGAAGACAAAATTCTAATTACCTGTTTTATAAGCTGAGGCAGACCTTCCAACATTTCAAACAAATAAGTTAATTTGGTTTCATTCCTAACATCCAACATTAGGTCACAGAATATTACTTGTAAGGCAGTGATATTAGTTCCTTTATTTAAGATTGATGTTGGAACCAAAATCTGGAAACTTGTTGTATTCTGACAAATGCTATCCACAGTTTCTATGTTTTGCAACATTTTAAGCTGGGAAAATTATATATTTAAATAATAAAAACAGATTAATTAATTTTCTATATTTTTTTATTTGAATTAAGTTTTAAATTAATAAAAGTTGATAAATGTTCAAACAGTTCCTCAAATGCATAAATAATTTTAAACAAATTAACATCCTGATATATACAATTAGTATAGTACATAACTAGTATATACAATTAATATAGTGCATAACTATATACACAAGTATATACAACCAGGTGAGAGTTAATTGACGGAAAATAAAGACAAAGCATAAAAGGTAAACAGTTGTATGTAGAAAACTGACATTTAAAGTTAGATAAATAGATGTGCTAAGTTTTGGGCCTAAGCTATCTTTCAGAACTCATATGGGTTGGATGAAACTTGCATAGCCAGATGACTTTTCTCTATATCAAGTCTTATTTGCTTTTCAAGTAAGGTAATCTACTGGTATTTGCAACTCAAATCACTAAGGTTGTGGGTTATGATTATTTGTACAGAACACAAAATAAATATCACCAATACCTAAGTATGTATCACCAAGTAGTGAGATACACATATAGCCACACATGTTGCACATGCGTGCGCGCACACACACACACACACACGCACACACGCACACACGCACACACACACATGCACGCACATGATAGTCTTTCAGGCATTTTCCCATCAATCTAGTTTCACTTATAAGGCATTGATCTGTCCAAGGTTATACTAGAAGACACTTGCATAATGTGCCCAAAACTACAAGGTTGTGAAACAAACTTTCTAACCATACCATGAAAGTATAATGTATTAATGGATTTTAAGACTGAAGCATAAGACACTAATTTTCATATCAAGAAATGCCCATTTCAATTTGGCATTCATTTCTAATGTGAAAATTTTTTACCTTTTGTGGGTCTTTAAGAACATCAAGTAGCAAGCTTAAAACAACATCCGTCACTTCTGGAGATCTTTCTATTAACTGGAACCACTTGAATAATTTTGCAGATGCCTCTATATAATCCAGGATATTAGAAACGTCTACAATATATAAACAAGCATAAAATGAAAATTAGAACTAAATAGTGATTTCACAATATGCTTGATACAATTTTATTTAATTTAGAATCGGTTGTTGTTTAACCTCAAGTCAACCTTTAACAGGCTGATCTATGTTTGAACAGAAAAATTGGGTATTATTACCCTTATGAGGCAGTAAAAATTGTCAACAAACAACCTTAGGAGCTGAACTCACATCCCCCAAGACACCAGTGCAGTGCTTTTTTTTTTCCACCTTGTAAGGGTAATAATACCCAATTTTTCAGCTGTTTTAATGGTAATACTGCATTTAAAATATTACTTTCTTGTCTGCATCATATGATACACATTTGACACTTCTAAAAACAAATGTAAGTTTGCTTATATACACACATGGTTGTTACATTTCTAAAAGCTATCTATTTAGCGCTTAAAATTGGCAGCTATTGATGTCGATGGGCAGTTTAGCTTAATGGTAAAGCTCTCAGCTGGAGTCTTGTGAGATGTGGGTTCAACTCCCATGGCTTGTTGATAAAGGATAAAAAGAAAGATCTCATAGAACTCCAGGACTTTTGCATGAAACCTATCATTGTGTTTAGCCAAAGGAACTTTTAAGGAATTTGATTTAGGAAACACTGCCTCACAGTATTTAGCTTGTGTTTAAATATTAAAAAACAAAAAGCTCAAAGGTCCTTTCTCAAGCCATAATCTCATAAGGTCAGTTTCCCAGATTCTTTGGCACATATATTCTCCTTTGGTAAGGATACTGGTCTGGCACAGGGTTATTCATTTTTGCCAGCTGAGTGGGCTGAAACAACGTGAAATGAAATGTTTTGCTCAAGAAGACAATGCATCACCTGGTCCAGGATTTGAAACCAGAATCCAATCATAATGAACACAATACCCTATACAGTAAGTCACATGCCTCCATATTTAAATATTACCATCTAATGTCAATGCAACATATAGTTATATTCTGGCATTAGGAAAGGCATTCAGCCATAGAAACCATATTACAACACACAACTGGACTCTGGACAGCTACCCAGCTGACCAGCTTCTGTCAAACCGTCCAACCCATGCCAGCATGGAAAACAGATGTTAAACAATGATGACGATGATGATGATAAAGATGATGATGATTCTGAGATTAACTGAATTGACTATACTCTTTAGTTTGAAAAAAATAAAAAAAGGCCTTATTTCCAACCAAAAGAAAAAAATCCTCTCATAAAAAAAATGTGCATTAAACTTACCATCAATTGCTTGAATCTGGGAAACAAGAAATTCTAAAACAATCTGAGTTCTCTTTAGAGAGCTAGATTGTAAAAATAGACTTTGCTTGATTGAAAATGGAAGGGAACTGTACCCTAAGTTCAAAATATCATCAATAAGATCATATCCTGGGAAAGGTCTGAAAAATGAGAGAGAGAGAGAGAAATTGAGTATCAGAGAAAAATGAGAGAGGCTGAGGAGAGAGAGAAAACAGAGGTACAGGTACTTAGGTAGTCCAAGAGGAATACAAATAGTGAATTAGCTGTGATGTATATATATTTAATGAAATGCTCCATGATAGTAAAATCAACAAAAAAGTAATCTATCTGGTGAGAGACAAATATTATCTAATAGACACAATACATGTTTTTATGTGTTGCTAATAATTTCATATGTTGAGAAATATCTCAAACATATTCATCAGACACAAACCACTTATCATATCATATGTGGTTTGTGCCTGCATTGTGTCTATTATTGTACATGTATTGTGTTTATTGAATGAAAGCGAAATCGTGATAGCACTACCGTTCGAGCATGATCGTTACCAGCGTCGCCTTCTTGGCACTTGTGCCACAGCGTCGCATTCCTGGCACTTGTGCCGGTGGCATGTAAAAGCACCCACTACACTCTCGGAGTGGTTGGCATTAGGAAGGGCATCCAGCTGTAGAAACTCTGCCAAATCAGATTGGAGCCTGGTGTAGCCATCTGGTTCACCAGTCCTCAGTCAAATCGTCCAACCCATGCTAGCATGGAAAGCAGACGTTAAACAATGATGATATATATACATATACTACAGCTTTTTTCAGTTTCCATCTACTAAATTCACTCACAAGGCTTTAACCACCCATGGGCTATAGTATATAACACTTTCCCAAGATATCACGCAGTGTGAATGAAATACTGAAATTGAAATCACGAGGTTTGGAAGCAAACTTCTTACCACAACGATATTCCTGCACCTATGCATATAAAAATGGACCATTAAATTAATTGCCATTGTTTCTTGAAATTTTCCACTTGGATATATAAGTGAAGCAGTGAGATGAACTGAATGATTTAGTAGCATGCACACACACACACGTACGCACACACACACACACACACACACACACACACACACACATTCACATATATGCACACCCACACATGCACGCGTGCACACGCATTCATTCTTATGCTTATATGTACAAGCACACTGAGAAACATAATAAACCAAGTGTTCTCATTTATTTGGAGATAGGATAGGAACTGTCAACATTTTGACTTGTAGTCCAACATACTATAAACATAGAGCCCCACTTTCCTCAACTCATTGCATTTACAGCTTACCTATGTTCAAACTTCTACATTACTTTTCATCTTAATATCTAAAGTCAGTTTTAAACTGATTATATAACAAATATTCAATGAATTCCTTACCCATTTGCACTCAAGATGTTTTGCATTTCTTTCAGCTTTTTTGACAGTGCTTTTATCATTTTATTGTAAGCTTTTTCCATGTTGCCAGGTAATGTAGTGTTGAGTTCTTCCGGGAAGGATAACAGCAACAATAAGTTTTCAAAGTGCTCAATTTCTTTTACAACAGCTGAAACATTTATGGCCAGTTTTGAAGAATCCTTGACTACCATTGTTTTGTTAAACTGTAAGGAAAAAATTTTTAAAATTTAAAATAAGGTAGAGTATCTTTCTTACAATGACATGTCATTGGTGTTTATGACTGCAAATTCTTTTATTCCTATATTTTTTTACTTGTTTCAGTCATTTACTTGTTTCAACTTAAGGATTTTAAGTTGAAGAAATCAACCCTAGGACTTATTCTTTGTAAGCCTAGTACTTATTCTATAGGTCTCTTTTGCTAAACTGCTTAGTTACAGGGATGTAAACACACCAGCATAGGTTGTCAAGTGATGGTGGAGAGCAAAAACAGACACACACACATGAATATATATATATATATATATATATATATATATACGATGGGCTTCTTTCAGTTTCCTGATACCTTAGTAGCTTCTAGGTGGAAGTGAAGGCAGCATGTTCTTTGTCTATCTCTTTAACTTCTTGGAGATTTTAGGTAAAATTATACTCATGTGTCCATCTGTTTTAATTTAATTGAATTCTATGTCTTTGTGCAGCTGAGGATTGCTCTGCATTTAAATTGATGTAATGGTTGCATTGTTCAATCAAATGGAGTTGCGTGAAACAATTGTACTGCATTAACTCTGGATATCCTTGTTGCTTATTTTGATTCTAATCACCATATATATATACAAAATTTTTTGTAAGGTATTTCTTTCTGCAGCTTGTCTCTTTCATATAGCTGCAGTCCTGTATCAAGCAAAGACCAAAATTGGGGCCCTGGCATCTGAAATGTTGTTAGGTACTCATCACCTTCTATCAGATGAACAATGCCATCAGTAGATGTACCACATCAGCAGTCTATAAAAGACTAGCAAGTGATAAAGAAGAGTGACAACATTCTTGGGAAAGTACTGAGCATCAATAAGAATTAACTGGTGGACCTGTTCCAGAGGGCTCTTAGACTGTGGTCTTTGGATACCTTGTGAAGAGCACTACCAGTGTGAAATAAACTTTACAGGTGTGCAAGTGCTATCAACGAGCTTGTCTGAAATGCTTGAAATGTAATAAAATCACTCTGCTCCCACTTGTTTAATGTCCAGGCATTACTGACTATTGTCATACATAGGATGAATCTGGTTATCAACTAAGTTTATAATGTGGAGTCTATGCAAAAGAAGTTGTATGGTGGATGAGACTGAAAATCTTGAAGAAAGACTATTCTCTTTGGTTAAGCTCTCACTGACTTTTTCAAGTTCTACTTAAAAAGAAAAATGAAGGTAGGGAAACTTTTTTTAAATGTGGATAACAGTATAGAAAATAGTAGGAGTCAATGAATCTACTCTTAGCATGCATCTGTTAGTTAGGGAATGGCAGTTAAGAAAGGGCATTTGTCCTTAGTTGTCAGTGTGATCATGACTCTGTAGGGTTCCTTCATTATCCCTAGCTGGACGACTGTATCATTATTATTCATTTGTATGCTATGTATATATATATATATATTTTTTTTATCTCATTTCATTCTTTTCTCCTCCTTTGATTTTTAAGTAAACTTCCTCACTTTATGCAATTTGTCTTTGTAATGTCCTCTGCAGCACAAAAAAGAGATTATTGCTGTCACCACCACCACTACTGTTACTGCTGCCGCTACCACAGCTTCTGCCACTGCTGCCATCACTGCTGCAACTTTGGTTGCTGTCACCCCTGCCCCTGCTACCTTCGCTGCTGGCACTGCAACCACCACCACCACCCTCATCATTACTACTACTACTACTACTACTACTACTACTACTACTATCATCATCATCGTCGTCGTCGTCGTCGTCGTCGTCGTCGTCGTCGTCGTCGTCGTCGTCGTCGTCGTCGTCGTCG
>NC_068981.1:94439193-94450994 GCF_001194135.2 Octopus bimaculoides
TATGTATGTATGTATGTATGTATGTATGTATGTATGTATGTATGTATGTATGTATGTATGCATGTATGTATGTAATTCTATCTTTTCCTTTAATGCTATTGGATAAGATGAAGTGTTGATCTTGGACTTCATTGAAAATTAACACAGGTATGGCTGTGGCTAAGGAGTTTTGTCTTGTAACTTCAAGGGTTTGGTTTCAATTCCACTGTGTGGCACCATGGGTAACTGTCTTCTTCTATAGACCCAAGTTAGCCAATGCCATGCAAGGGAACTGGTACAGAGAATCTGTGGAATCAATCTCTCTCTCTCTTTATATATATATATATATATATATACATATATATATGTTATTTATTGATGTTGAAAAATTTAAAAGATGAATGAGGGTTGGTGGCAGGAAAAGTGTCCTCTCCATAAAATTCAACCTCATATAAATCTCTGTCAAAAGCGCTGCTAGCATGGTAAAAATAGATATTAAATGAATATAAATGGATGAATGAACACTCTGGTCAGTTTAATCAACTGTTATTCTCTATTATAAATTTCTATATTAGGCTAACTAAGAGTTCAGACTTCTGAGCAATTAGCTCAAGGCATGTTATATGTTTGTGGGAGGAATAGTTTATATCAGGCTATCTGAGGAGATTGCCTCCCATAAGTTAGAGTCCTATCTTGGGAGATTTATTGATTTATCTCTCATAAAAATGTCTTTCGACAAAAAAAAAAAAAAAATGTAAGTATCAAATCAGAGCATTAATGGTATTTCAATTTATTAATAAAAAATGGCATAGTAAAATGAATCTAGTATTTAAATATTAAATTAGCTCTAATTAGTGCAGAATAATAATAAATCTTTTGATATGCCAAACAGTTATCTGTTGAATACTTAAGCATGAAAATAAATAATATATGAAACATTAGTTACCTCCAGAGGGTTTCTTACTAGCTCAAGAAGTATGTCAAAAAGGCTTTCAATACTCAATGAATTGTTTTCAAACAGTTCTAAAGCTTGTAGCAATGGTTTATCAATGTACTTTTCAAGATCAAATTTGCCATTTTCTATACAACAAAACAACACAGAGAAAAAGAATTATTATGCAGAAAAAATTAGGAATCTATAAATGTGTTTTGAATTTTATTTATTATTTTCTACCACATCTCGCATCATTCTTTTGCTCATCTTTTATTCCAAAGTTAAATCAGATTTTCTTTGCTTGCTTGAAATAAAAACATTCTCCCCATCTGACACTATTTCACATCTGACACTATGTCAATTATTTATTAAAGAGTGAAATATTACTTATGTTGGTTAGTGTGAAGAAAAACTGAACATTCAGAGGAAAGATCCTCATTCTCTAAAGCTTCATTTTCACAGTCTATCTTTATTACTAAAATAGATGATATTTAGTTTTTGAGAAAATATTTTACTGGTTACTGTCATTGGATTGTGGCCATGCAGGGACACCATCTTAAGAGTGTAATAAATTAAATCAATCCTACTTCTTGGGGACTGTGTCCACAATAACCGACTGGACATATTTAATTGATTTTGGAAAGATGAAAGGGTATGTCAACTTGTTGAGATTTTATCTCTGAATACAAAGTCATGTAATCACATACCAAGAAGCTCTACCATTTCTGCCATCCACTCATGGTAAATTTAGCAATGATTTTACTGGACATGTTTCAACTCTATGTTGTTATGATTTCATATCTATTGTCTCACTAACACCTTTGGAAAATGCATACACACTACAATACCTCATTTCTTCCATATTCCATAAATCACAAACCTTGTAATTTTTACATGTATTAGTTGAATATTATGACATGAAGAAACAAATTTTTAAAATTCTTATACTCCAGATTCATTTTCCTCCTCTAATTTCTCTCACAGTAAACAATTAAGTCAATTTTTAACGTTTCTTACTTGTTAATTGTTCTAGTCTGGTGTTGATAAATTTCATGATTGCCAGTTGTCGATAAAGATTGGTTTTAATTATTAAGAGATTGGCATCAGAAATATTTGAATTAAGAATGACAGTCAAGTAATTTTCCAACATCATAGATCTGAAAAAAAAAAAAAAAAAAAAAAATTCAGTTAATTTCGATTTTATTTAATTTCTATTTTAATTTCCATTCTGTTATTCTATCATTGTATATGAACATATATAAAATGGACTTGATCCCAACTTGGAGGAACACAAATATAACTGCTGACAGATGAATACAAATTTATATTAGAAAAATTTAACTCTGTTTAATACCAACATTGTTTTATTACTTTGATATTACATGTTGTTCATTCATAAATTTTTTATTACCATGGTGAACAGCTCTGAAATTATTTTATAGCAAGGACAAAATATATTTAAAAATAATTATATTTACCAAAGTTTATTTAATATTGTACATAACATTGTTAGATTCTATAATTTTATATCTAAAACTTTTTTCAACTTGTATGCACAAACTGGAGAAAATTCAACTGAAAACAATTCCAGTAATAACACAAAAGATGAGGTTTATACTTTACTTTATCTCAACCATTCTAGCACTAAAACATCTCATAAATATTCAAATATATATATATCCAAATATTACCTAGCCTTCAAAATATTTGTGTCAGCAAAATTCCACTCTTTTTCAAATTTTTGGAAGATGTCTTTGTATTTTTCTTCTTTGAACCATTGATTATCGCCACCAATAAGGACATCTAGTCTTTTGTTAGTGAGAGATGTCAATAATTCCTGTAGATGTTCAATTTCACGGGTAAGCTTTTGAAAATCAGTTGGCATCAAATCAGAATTATTTCTGCTGGTACTTGTAATCTGGAATTAAAAACAGTGAGAATCAATCTTTCTTTGTTGACCTTTTCCTTTGTAAAATTATCTCACACTCAAACAATCATAATCCTTAACTTCTTCCTGACTACCATTATTATCATCCTCATTGTTCTTGTACATAATAATACAAACTGCTGTACTTATTTGTAGCCTTTCCCACCAAAGAATCCTAGCATCCTGAAATTTGATCTTATCTCTTATTTCCATATTTTTTCTTGATCCTACATGTCTGCAGATGTATTATATTACCAAAATCAATTTACTAAGAATTATGATAAATATAAGCAGTTTACAGTAAACGTTAAAAACTTTATACATGATAGTGTGATAATGAGAAATATTGACTGAAGAACTTGTGATTTTGAGTAATGCTTATAATTAAATGAAGCTTCTTTTAATGGAGAATCTTGCCTCTCACAATATGGGAATATTTCTCATGGTCCCAGCAGATAAAACGGGAAAGGTGTTGCCACAGAGGATAAGAAAGGAGATGCATTGGAACAGCCACTCTGACTCACGGGGCTTGCACATCAATCTCTGCCCCAATAGCAGTGAGCGGGGATATGGTCTGGGGGGCAAGAATGCTGGAGGTATCAACTGTCACAGGCTTGACCATGAACCTGTCGGAGAGTGACCAATACCATGATAGTTTTTTTCTCAGCCTGTTGAGCAGTAGATCCTGGGTTGATAGCTGACAATACCAAGCTGCTGCTGGAGAAGGTGTCACAGTATGTGGAATTCCAGATGAGGGACTTACCACCATGGAACAGGAAAATTGTCATACCATCCGGCCTTCTACCGTCCCCTCAGTCTAGCCCCCAATGGATTGAGCAGGGAAGTAAACAAAAATGATCAAGTACTTCTAGTAATCTGTCTGAGTAGACATAAGACTTCATTTAATAAGTGCCTTTACTTCTAAACACTCTTGAGCATCTATTGTATCCAAAATTCTAGTTCTCCATTAGCATGACTTTTCTGTACACATAACTTGCATTGAGAATAAAGACAAGTCAAAGAGAGAACCTCAGTGTTAGGGATCAGGAATATTGATCTGTACACAATCATCTTGCTATGTGGGTTTAAATATGTTTATTAAATTTTTCACTGATTTCTCTGCTAACATCACTTATATCTATGACTTGTATGTTTCTCGCAAAGCATTCATCCTTGTATAGCTTCCTTAGCATCCACTGGACTGCAGAGTATGGGACTCTATCAAAAGTCATATCCAGACAAATAAATCTGAGATGAATAAACAAGAACAAGAAAAAATACAAGAAGGACAAGTTTTCACAAAAGTGTTATTAGTTTCATGTTTGGAAAGAAAAAGGAAAAAGGGAAAGGGTCTTTAACATTTTGGATATAGAGTCCTTCATCAAAAAAGAAAAAAAAAGAAAGGTAAAAGGGATGGTTGCTGGAAAGGAAGGAAGACAAAAGATTAGGGGCAATGTGGGAATGCAGTTCTATGGGGAGGAGTGAAGAGAGAGGAAGAGGCAAGGAGTTGTGTGCATATAAAGGAGAGTATCTGTGTAAATAGATGGGCATATGGGGTTGTGAGTTGTGTAGAGTGCAGGTGGTTGGGGCTTAGTAGAGTTGAATGAGATGTGAATGCTGTAAAGGTGAAAGAGATGTGTGGAAGCAGAAAAAAAAATAGGGAAAATGGCAGAGAGAAAGGTGTAGTAGGTGGGATGAAAACAGTCAAAGCAGGTTCAAGTTGAGGAAAAGTTATAAAGTGGATAAAGGTGGGAAAATTATAAGTGGAACAATAAATAGGTAAGAAAAACAATTGAGTGTGAAGGAGTAGGTAAGAAGGCAGAGATGAGGAGAACAGATTGGCGAAGGAATATCTAAAAAACACATGATTGTTGAAGAATATAAGATAACTAAGTTCTCTTGCTGTTAAGAGAAATGATAAGATTAAAATTGAATTTAAACATTCATAAACTGAATAGATTAATTTAGTTGTTGTTTTATAATTTAACTGTTACTTTATTTCAGTATTCATTCATTATTTAGATAATTTAAATATTAAGAAAAAAAGGAAAAAGAAACTGCTAAAAACTCCACAGAGAATCTTACTGTGTCAATGAGCTCTTTTAAACCAGCAACATTTCCCATCACTTGCATTTGTAATTTCTTAATATCAATGCCATTCATTAATGTGTCACATACGGCTTTCCTTACTTCATCAATGTCATCAATTGATACGGTGGAAGGATTAAACATTTCATAGAACATATTTTTGTCACTACACATTGTTTTCCAAGTATTTTCATCAAATACTTTTTTAATCTAAAATAAAAATAAAAGGAAATGAAAGAAAGGATAAAATCATAATTAGAATATAATATATGTGAAGCAGAAGTTCTGGCCAGATTCATGTTGTAAACTGTGGTTCACTGATTGGAATTCTTGATATAGTTGTAAAATTGTATTGAAAAAGGGCATATTTTTATTTTTTGTTTGACTATTAGCCTTTCAACAAACGATTTTAATATTTGATATAATTTGATTAATCAAATGTGACAACTTAACTTTTCCACTTCATGACTCAATTTTGCAATAGTTATTATAAAAGATAGTAAAAGACAGTCATATTTCAGTTGGTATCTGACATTTGAGGCAGGAACACATCACCTCAGACACAGCAAACCACAGTCTGGTTTCAGCCAAACAGTAACAACAACAGCTATAGCAGCCAAGTTGTCATCTCCAATTTGACAATAACTTTTCCCCTTCTCCTACCAATATCAGAAGCCATAAAAAAGTGGGGGTTAACTAAGAGATAAAAGGAAATGTATATAAAGTTGTTTCAACTAAGGATTTCAGTAAAAGTTTTATATTGTATTTTGGCAACTTAAGTTGTTCAGAGTTAGCCAAATCAAGCATTGGTAAAAAGGTTGATGATTCATTCTCCAAAATTGCTACTGTGTTAGGTTCATAGTACAGTCATTTGATATTCACTGTGATATTCACTATTTGAGTAGCAAACTTCACCTGAAACTCAGGTTAACACCATCAACCTGGGAATTTGGAGCCTGTAGTAGAATCTAATCTGTAATAAATATACTTGGGCTAGGTCACCAGTCATAAGATAACTCCTTCCCTTCTTAATAATCTTAGAGATCATAAAAGGGATTACGGACACTTCCTTTCTGCTTCAGACAAGGCTTTAAAGATTTCAGCTGAAAATAGGAGCCATCCCATCCAATACTTTTTCACCAGTTCACTGACACTAGTGGGAGAATGGAAGAAGTGCTTTGTAATTGACGAATGTTTCAATTAACTGTAGTGCTAAACTGAAGTTCTAGAATAGGTATGCACTCTTCTGAACTCCTTTGAGTCAATAACTCACTGATGGATACATCTAATAAAGAATTTTTAAGTAACTGTTTCACTTACATGAGATGAATTAAATTTTAATTAATTGCTTGACTATAACCATTTTTTCATAAGAACAAGTATAGAATTGTAGTGTGAGAATATTCACATATAAGGGAGTGCTGAAAAGTTCCTGGCTTTAAGAGTATTGCAAAAGGCCTGGTTGGAGGCCCAACCTTCCGAGTTTTTTTTACAGGGCTTAGAAAAATTGAAAGACTGCTGCAATAAGTTTGTAAATCTGAGAGGGGAATATGTTCAATAAAATCATAAATAAGTGATCTTCCTGTATTTTCTTTTACCCAAAGCCAAGAACTTTTACATGGGTATGAAATGTTAGAAATGTTCAAAACCATATAAACGTATTTATTACAATAATATAAAATATAAGTTACTCACATTGTCTTGGTTCTTGATCATATGCAGGAAGAAATTTGGTAATAGTTCCGCAGAATCAGGAATTTTTTCAGCATTCTCGACAACTTTCATTAATTCAGTAGAATTGATATAATCCAATAAATCAAAGGATGAAGAAGCTGAAAATTGGAAACCTTTGAATAATTACGGGAAAAAATGATATTTTCTTTTAGTTGTTAATAAAATAAAATAATTTAAGTTTGCTTAATCTTTGGTTCTGTTTATTGATCTTAAAATTCAAATTCATAAAAGTTTTAATTTTTCTGATCTACTAAAAGAAGCAAAGATGGAAGGAATTTCAGAACAATTCTACCAGCTTAATGATATGAACTGAAAATGTGAGTATATTGTGATGTAAAACTTAGAATAAAAATAATCAGTGGAAGCAATTTGAAGACATAGAGAAAATGGCTGAAACAGTAAAGTGTTGGATTAAATGCCTTGTAGTATTCAGTTTAGTCTCTCTTTGGTCTCACTTCAAACTAAATGCATGGAATGACTTATTCTATACCTTTAGAATCAGTAAAATATATACAGAGTTCATCCAATCTGTTATACAGCTTCCAGAAAATACAAGTTGTATCCATATGTAAAATGAAATTATTTTGAAGATATAGGCTAAATACGAGGAAGGTTTACTACAATTAAACCAGTTGAAGTTAATTTTCTATAGCAAATATATGTAATTAGAATAAAAGATAGTTGCTGGCATTCAATCAATAGTATAATATATTATCACACTTCTCATTATCAGGTGGCATGTTCATTAAGTGTGCTTTTTATCAACATAAAGAGATAACCAAATAACTAAATATTGGCTACTGATCTCAATGCCTTCTCAATATTATATATAACATGGTTATACACCAAATTGGCAAAGTATGTCTGTGGCAATACTCTAACAAGAAAAACAAGACATTAAAATATTCATAACTTTCTACCATGATTCTATTCTTCTACTATGATTCCATTCACATTTTTGACTCCTTACAGAAACACATGGAGTTCACTACTTGACTAGCATTTTATTATATTGACTAATGAGAGACAATGGGCAAAATTGACCTCAATGAAATTTGAAGTCTATAATATAAAGAGAGTGATAAGTACATAAAGCATTTTATCCTACAGACTATCCATTTTATAAATAATTATGATGTTATATACAGTTACTGAATAAATTAAATCCAGAGAGAATAAAAGTATTCTCAATTAAACATGGTATCAGAACACCCTAGTGAAGGACAAGGCTTTATATTCTTAACAGTTAACTAACAACAGCTAAACATAGCATTCATAGTCCTTCTAAAGAAGTCTGAGTGCTATATTGCACTACTGTAATAACATCACAATGGTGACTAGTAGGGAAAAGTTATAAGAAAAGTTTCCTGTGTAGGCTAATGTCATCAGTCTAATGCTATAAAAACTGGAAATATGCAATAATTCTCTGGACCCACATGATTCAAGAATAGATTAAATAATGGATGAAATAAACATAAATGTCATCACTGGTGACAACAAATAAAAAATAGTTATTGATAATGATGTTACTTACCATCTATTTTAGTAAGATGATAATTGAGAAATTTAACAATGTTGTATTGGACAAACAGCTGGTGGTTGAATTCTTGTATAATGCCTGGTGTCTTGGCATATCTAGAGAGACTGATCTTTACAATTTGACGTACTGCTGTGGAGCTGAAATATAAACAATGAAACTAAGCATTTCTTATAAGAAATTGGGAGTGAATGAAATCAAATATTCATTTTAAAACATAAGTAACATGGTGGATAGCTATACTTCTTAATGACCCATTATCAACTAAAACGAATATATGAACACTAAGTTTATATGAGCAGAACTGCAGCATAGCTCTGGTAAAATATTATTATACTATATGAAACATTATCAGAAAATGCAGATCTTGAATGATTTGAAAGTAATGATAAGTTTATTATATGCTGGAGTTACATTGTTCATTTTATAAGAAATATGAGCACAATTAAGATGAAAAAATGACTGACTATTAGCAAATGGGTGCAGCAAAGCTGCTCAACTAGTATGGATATGAAAGGCAAATAGCTGACAGATGTAATGAGAAAAAGAACTGTGTTGAAGATAGGGATTTTCTAAGGTGGAAGTAAAACTAGCAAGATGGAAAAGCGGTGAAATAGTTAAGTGTTTAAGTCACATGATGTTGAGTCTGCAGGATAAGTTGACACAAAATTTGTGAAAGAAAACCTGATCATGAAGCTATCTCAGTAAAAGTGAGATTAACATATCAGGCAGACTGGGAGATTATTTTATATATTGATTGTTTAACTGTGTATGTCTGCATTTATATAAATATATATTCATATATATTCTAAGCCTTGTCTCAAAATAATGTGCTTACAGAAAAAACAAAATGCCATGCAGAGTTAAATAATGGAAGTGGGGAAAGGAAAATTGAAATTGATATCACTGAAGCTCTAAAACTATTAAATTTATTGTATTGACTATTAAAAAAATAAAAGAAAATCGTTTAACTCAATGCTTACCTTACAATGTTTATGACATTATCAATACTTCCCCATTTTTCTAGCAGACTTCCATATAGTATGCTGCCCAACATACTATCTGACCAGTTTTCTTTTATTTTGGGAAAAATTGATGAAAAATTCATTATAAAATAAGACATCAGCTGCTGAAATTTAAGGTTCTGTACTGCCACAGCTGTATAATTGACTTTGTAGTTTGCATCAGATATATCAGAGAGCTAGAATGAAAAGGATGAATATTTAGACAACAGATTTGCTTTATTTCATTTTGATACAACACTTCTTTTTTTTTCAATCTTGAGATTGTATTTTTGTAGTTGTAGTTGCTGTTGTTGAAGGATAGCTTTGTCATCAGGTATTCTAATGATTTTATAATTTGTCATGTAACAAAGGACTGGAACATGGGTTAATTTCTGACAATAGTATTTGTTAATTCTAGCCAGGTCTATTCATGAAGTAAAAGTAGCTTATAAAGTGTGAAAAGAGGACTGTTAGTTAAATCTAAATTTAGTCCAGCCTGCCCTCACAAATTCTGATTCTGTGTTTCAGCTTCCCTAATAGCAAAGTTGCCATGAAGTTTGACTCAATTTTTGTGATATTGACATATACTTTGGATAAAATGCAAGTCTGTACCTAAGTTCATCCAAGGCAGAATTTTAACACATCTCTACGAGGGATTGAAATATAATATTACGATAAAATGCTTGTGCTACTTGCATCAGCAAATGTACCTACTTACAGTCTGATAAACTGAAGTATTAATGTTAAAAATGTTGACATTTCCAGTAATCCAATGTTTTAATTCAGGATAAGGCAAGAGTGTGTTACACATAAAATATTTTCCTTCACTTGGTTTTACTGTTTAGTTGGTTTCTATATAATCAATAAAATTGTGGCAAATGAAAAGAAAAAACTATGAAAAGTTAACATAAGATATTAAACACATCCACATACTATCATATATGTATATTTGTAGTATATACTTTTGATATTTATATATTGCAATATAACTGTATCAAAACTGTATGTAATAATGGATTATACAGTGTATACTTTATCTAGAGGTCTTTGCTGCAACAACCCTTCTCCTCTGTAGTAATTAATTATAAACTACTCTTTTCAGATGCAAATCTATTCTTAAATGCTCTGTGCTACTTTCCTAGAACTACATCCCTTTGGAACTCACTCCCTCTATACAAATAATGACTTATAGAAGTTGAAACTGAACATCAGCCTCATCGATCTTACCAACCTAGAAAGCTTGCAAGATTTATATTACTATTCCTCTTGTTCACACCAAATCTAAATAATTGCAGGTGTGTCTCCTTCTCTCTGTCTCTCTCTTTCCCTTTATCTCTTTCTCCCCCACCTCTCTTTGTCTACCTCTCGGACATGCTCATCAAAAGCAATGAACTGCTTTGGTAGTTTAACTATATGATTATTTTTCATTGAAATACTAATAATCTGTTTGGGTAGATGAATACTGAGTAGAAATGTTCATAAGTTTAACTGTCAATGTATAAAATATAAATAGTTATATATAATATGTATATTTTATCATTGTCATTAATGATAAAGAGGAAAGTGTATTTTATTAAAATGAATCCCTTTAATTAGGCTGCCATGAATAATTAACTTTGGCACAAAATATTTATCACCTGTGGATTTTCCTCAGCAACAAATAAAGAATATTTCTAGAAAAAATTCTTACAATATAATTTCAACAGAAATGATAGGTTTCCAAAGGCCATTAACAGTGCAAATGAATTAGAATGGCTCCTACAAGGAATCAAAAACTGATTCAGAGTGCTAGCTCACCAGAAACTTACTTTTATTCTGTAAATCTTACCAAATTAACCAGAGGAGCAACATGAACCAGGTAATACAAAATCAATAGAAAAAGAAATATTTATGACTTACGAATGTTAAGAAGTCATTTAATCCAAGGATTCTTTCATTAACCTGAATTTCTAGTGCTGTCATGTTGATATTTTTGTATATCATGCCACAGATATCTTCAGAAAATTCTTGATAATTTACTTGAGGAAAAAACATCAATACTATAGCTTTATTATTGCACATATTCTTCCAGTTTGCAAGATTCAACATAGCTACCAGCTGATAAAAAAATAGATGAAATATTTAAAAAATAAATTAAATTAAATATTGATGTTGGTATTGTTACATATCAATATAAATTGGCTATCTATTGATATATAGAAATTATTTATATATCAAAATTATACAATGATATATCACACAAATTATATATATATTTTTGACTTTGTTTACACATAAAAAGTTATGTGTGTCTGTGTATTTGTATGTGTGTGTGTATTTACATATACATCTAAATGTATGCATGTATGTATATATGTATGTATAAATGATTTTACATCACTTTTTCATGCTGACATGAAGTAGATTAAGGTATTGTTTTATAAGTGGTGGATGCTGTTCCTGTCTCTAACTCTTAACTGTTTTTAAGTGGGACATCACTTATATCACTTATCATCAAAGATGCAAAGGCAGCAGATGACAACAATATCACTGCAGATACTTCAGCAATATTCATAGAAGTATATATATAAATATGTATATATATATATATATATATAT
>NC_068981.1:94451474-94459992 GCF_001194135.2 Octopus bimaculoides
CATCGTTTAAGGTCCGCTTTCCATGCTAGCATGTGTTGGACGATTTGACTGAGGACTGGTGAACCAGATGGCTACACCAGGCTCCAATCTGATTTGGGCAGAGTTTCTACAGCTGGATGCCCTTCCTAATGCCAACCACTCTGAGAGTGTAGTGGGTGCTTTTACGTGCCACAGGCACAAAGGCCAATCAGGCGGTACTGGCAATGGCTACGCTCAAAATGGTGTATTTTATGTGCCAACTGCACAGGAGCCAGTCCAGCGGCACTGGCAACGATCTCACTCGAATGTCTCTACAAGTGCCACCGGCACAAGTGCCAGGAAGGTGACACTGGGCCCAGGTGCCAACCCACTCCATTCTACTCTCCTCATACCTTGAACAGATCACCTGGACTCTTTATTTCTGCGATCTCTTTTCAGATCCTGTTCATCATTCTTTGCTTTCCCTACTAACTCTCAGAATGCTCTGCTCCACCCTTCTTTCATGCTTTAACCCCTTATCTCCTGGCATAAAGCCGATCACCACCTCTCTTAGGGTTTGTAGTCTTGTGAGCTGCATGGCAACCTCAGAAATGTTGGTAGTATGAAAAAAAAAACAAAACCACCCAGTACATACTGTAAAGTGGTTGCTGTGAGGAAGGTTATCCAACTGTGGAAGCCATGTCAACACAGACATTGTAGAATGATGCAGTCTGTGGGCCCATCAGATCCTACCAAACTATGCAATCCATGCCAGCATGGAACATGGATGATGATGATATATTCTACTTGAAGAAGATATTTCAATATTTTCAACTACAAAGTGTTCCATAAGCTATTCCTAAGTTATTTACAATGTACCTGTTGCAGGCACAGCTTTATAGTTACAAATTTTGCTTTCCACTCATAAGGTTTTGGACTCTGTCCCAGTGACACTTCAAACAAGTGTCTTCTACTACCACCTTAGGCCCACCCAAACCTTGTGAGTGGATTTGGTAGATGGAAACTGAAAGTAGCCTGTTGTATATATGTATACATATGCATTTGTGTATGCATGAGTGTGTATGTGAGTGTGCGTGCATGTCTGAGAGTGTATGTATATCTTCCTGTCTTGAGACCATGTGTCAGTCGTAAACAAATGCCACCATCATACTACTGGTGTCCTTTCTTTCCAATCTACAGCAAAAATATGTCTGGTCATGAGGGTATCTTTTATCATTTATGTTTTATCTTTTACTGTGGCCATGCTGGGGCATCACCTTGAAGAATTTTTAGCTGAATGTATTGACACCAGAACTTATCTTTTATAAGCATGGTACTTGTTCTGTTGGTCTTTTTTGATGAACCACTAAGTTATGGGGGACATAAACAAACCAGTACCGGTTGTCAAGTGGTGGTGGGGAGGGACAAACACAGACACAAAGACACTTACACATAGATATATAGATATATACACATATAATACAGGCTTCTTTCAGCTTCCATCTTCCAAATTCACTTACAAGATTTGGGTTGGCCTGAGGCTATAGCAGAAGATACTTGCCCAATGTGCCATGCAGTGGGACTGAACCTGGAAGCATATGGTTGAGAAGCAAGCTTCTTGTCACACCTGTACCTCTATTAACTTACTTGGAAATGAGTGAGTTTTGGTAAGAGGATAGGCACTCAGAAGATCTGTTTCAATAGATTGTATCTGACTCATTGCAAGCATGGAAAACTGGATATTAAAATGATGATGAAGAAGAAGAAAATGATGAATATACAAAAGTCTTATTTTAATATGTTAAAAATGATAGAACTCACTCTGTGACGATCTCCTAAAGCAGATTCGATGCCTTCTGTTAGAATTTTAATGAATGTTTCTGATTTGCTCATCATAACTATTAACTTATAAAGTTCAGAATTTTCAGAAATGAGCATGCCAAATTTATTGTCACCTGTAATAGATATAATATTGTATTTATTACTTCATTAATTGCAATAATTCATTAATGGATAAAACTATTAAGAAAAACTGAAGAAACCAACTTTATTAAGTACATGTATATAAGATAAATATATTGAAAATATTGACCATAGGTCAAACTATAACACCATGAAAAATATTTCTGGATTGCAAAACATGAGAACTAAAACAACTATATAGTTCCTTACCGGTAAGAATTCTCTCCAAATTTAAGTTGACAAGTTTCAAAACTTGTTCCTCAAGTATTATAGCATGTTCATAGTCTTCTGGACTTACAAAGATCTCACTGATCATCTTATGAATATAATTTATGTATTGAAAACTAGAAAAGAAATAGAGAAAAAGACATTGTATAAAAATATCAGTTTTGGTATAATTACATCTTATCTGAATAGCACTTTGTGGTACAAGTTCACAATTTTAGGACATGAGTATAATTGACCAAATTAAACCCACTCAGTGTATCTCTGAGAGAGACAGGGAGAGATAGAGAGGGAGAGAGAAAGAGAGAGAGAGAGATGGAAAAAGAGAGAGAGAAAGATGGGGAGAGATGGAGAGAGAGAGAAATAAATATTATTTAATATTTTCTTCAGTGATATTTTGTTTCTGTCACTCATTGGAACATTGGACAAAATGCTTTGTGATATTTACTTCCAGCTTTTTACATTCTCATCTCAAATCTGACCAAGTTCAGCTTTGCTTTTTATCTTTCCAAGGTCAATATAATCTAGTACTAGTCATATTCTTTAAGCAAGAGATTATAACTGAGAATCCTGAATGAATTTTCGTAGAGCTACTTGCTCTTTAAGGATTACCCTACTGGTCACTAATTTTCTGTGAAAAAAGTGACTCCAGGTTTTAAATTAAAAAAACAAAAAACTTCATGATGGAACACAAATCCTATAATTAATGGGATATATGGCATGTCTGACATTATGTCTACCATGGTCAACAGAATAAAAATATATTCAATCAAATTATTGGGAAGATGTATCTTATGTAAATACATATTTGGGGGCTTCTGCTATATATTGGTTTCTTCTGACATGCATAAATATTTAATATTTTAAAGAAAAGAGAATTAAGGAAACATGATATTCAAAGTAATATTTATCTCCACTTATATGTGGACATTCAGTTAAAACAAACTATACTGCAGCAGTTACCATGAGAAAAACTCTCATACTGGCTTTTGGTGCAATATGAGAGTATAGTGCAACAAGAGTGCATTTTGCTCCAAAAGTCAATATGAAAGTTTCTCTCATAGTAACTACTGTTTTAACAGAACATCCATGTTTAAGTGGGGATAAATATTACCTCTTGATATTAATACTGCTTATATATATAGCTTTCTCAAGGGCATTACTGGACTAATTGAAATGCAGTAATTCCTATCTGCGACTGACATATGACACAGGAACTTATCTCTGACTCTACAGAATTCCTTTCAGTTTAACTCTGTATATCATTCATTAATTAGCCATTGGACAAACAAACATCTATATTTTGAAAATAGTTTCATGGCTAAGTCAGTGAAAGATGGGCTGTAATCATAATATTTTTAGGCAGAAGAAAGAGAGGAAATTATCCTCAGACTTGGCCTAAATGCTTGCAATAAAGTGAACTTTTCTTATGACATGTAAAGCCATGTAGTAGTGTTAAATGGGTTTCAGATTCTAGTCTGAGTTTCAACACTTTCTCGCAACTAAATTTCACTCTTGTGGTTTTAGTTAACCTGAAACTAAACCCAAGGAACCATAAATGGGAATCAAATTTGAAACATGTAGTTGTGGAGCAAAATTCTTAACCACATTGCTATATCTGGCCAGACCGAGTGTTTCATATAAAATCATATAATTAAAATGCTTAAAGGTATTTGTTTATATATTCGATAATGTTTATGATATCTGATTGTACAAAATGAAAATAAAAGAATAACATTGTGTAACAAAATTTTTATTTCTTTTTGTTTTTGGTCAGTAAATGTTATATTTGTATTTGCTTCTATCTAGAAATCAAAGGAAATGACTACTTTCCCCTTCAAACTTTGCTTTAGTGACCTGGATATCACTGTTTCGAAACTGACTTATTTTCCATTACCTTTCAGACAGTTTCAGTGCTGAGTTGCTGAAGCAAAAGTATCGTTATAACAAATATTCTGCTCAATATCAGAGATTTGTTTGTCATTTGCTTGACCTTAACCACTTGAGCATGTCCCTTAGTGGCTGACAATATGTGCATCTCTGATGATAAGCAGGAACAGCTGGGGAGCATCATAGTCAGATGTTGAGAGGGATTCTTTGGGGTGTGAATAAATGCAACAAAAACAAAGTTGAAGGAAACATTAGCCATTGTTCACACTTTCTAGGGGTAAGCAAATAGGAAATGACAGTTGCTATTCAAGAGCAAAAATCGTATTACACAGTACAATCCACAATACAGAGTCATATATTTCCAGTATCTCATTTAATAATGGTTTCTAATATGCAACAGCTGTGATACACACCACCACTGGATAAAAAGTAAGAAAGCCTTACACTTCTAGTATTTTGAGGGAAATGTATGAATGTCACTACTTCATGGCATTCACTTTCTCTGATAGATAAAGGACTTGACCAAATAGAAAAGAAAACTGATAATAAAGTAGTTGCCATAATAGTTTTTGAAATTATCATGAATTGTTTCATCAGTTATAATTCCCAGAACAGGTTTTGGATTATGTTCATATTCGAACATGTTAATGATACTTTCCATTATTAACCCTTCTTTTTTGTGTTAGTCATATTTTTAATGTATGTATGTATGTTTTTTTAAATGGGTCAATGTGTTGTGTACATATAGTCTTCTCTGACTGCTTCTTGCTCAGTGTCTCTGAATACTTAGCACCAGGAGTTTTAGTGCAATAATGATTCACTCTTGAAGACAGGAAAATAATCTTAGGAAATGAAACTTGATTAATTTAGTAAAGTAAAAATTTATACCTTTCTAGGTCAGAGATATTTGAAGACATATCTAAAAATTCTTGCATCATGGCATCCATTTGTGGTTTTTGTTTCATCCATAGACTTAAAGGTTTCCACATGTCCATACTATTTGGAACCGTTGACATAGCCATCATTTTCTTCCACAAATTCTCTACAGTGGTCAACATTGAAGAAATACTGGGTGGTTTTGGAGACTTAGAAATAAAAATGATATAAAAATTATTGTTTAAATCATAAAGAAAGAAAACATAGGTCACTTTTTTTTATTTATAAAGACACCATAGATGTGTGTGTGTTTCTTGAATATCATGTATAATATGAGGCAACTATATTGTCTATCAAATCTGAAGAAGTTAATGTTATGATATTGTTATTATTGTTCAGTTGTCTTAATAATAATAATAATAATAATGGTTTCAAATTTTGCCACACGGGTAGCAATTTTGGGGAAGAGAATGAGTCAATTACATTGATCTCAGTGTCCAACTGGTACTTATTTTATTGACCTCAAAAGGATGAAAAGCAAAGTCAACCTCAGCAGAATTTGAACTAAGAATGTAACAACAGGCAAAATACCACTAAGCATGTTGTCCAGTGTGCTAACAATTCTGCCAGCTCACCACCTTAATAATAATGTTAATAATAAATGCCCTGGTGTAATACCAGGAAGTGGCTTGCATGGCTTCTCTCTGATCTTCACTGATTGGAAGTGTTATCTTGTACATGTGTTGTTTTGATGTAAAAGACAACAGTAAATATTCTGCTCAGTATCACAAATTTGCTTGTCAGTTGCTTGACCGTAACCAGTTGAGCATGTCCCTTTGTGACTGACGATATGTGCATCTCTGACCATGAGCAGGAGTAGTTGGGGAGTATCATTGCCATGTGTTGAGAGGGATTCTTTAGGATTTGAATAATTAATCCCTGGAAACATGGGTGTTTTGTTCATTCATCCTTAAACAACACTTATTTTGAGCAAGATGGGCCACCCAGCTTGAAGGAAATTCTAACAGGGCCCCACCGGCAAGGTCGTGCACTGTTTATCTTAATATAAGGTCACCATGTCGTGCACATATGGGTGTGATGCATGTGCCTGGTGTACTCTTATCAGACAGGTAGTCATGATGGGTATACTGGGCTTCGTATATTTTACCCCAGTGTCATTTTCTACTATAGGCACAAGGCCTGAAACTTTAGGGGCGGGAGCTGTCTTAGTGTATAAGTTGTCCTAACACTTTTGGACTAATGTGTGGGCTGTGTTATATTATTGGTGGTGATTCTGTTGAGTATGTATTGTGTGAGAGTGCTATTCTATTAGGTGGTGATTGTATATGTTACATTTTGTGTCTAGAGTGTTGTATTTGAGTTATACTATTGAACTAAAAGTGACAGCCGGCTGTGCCCATCTTTTGGGCTGTGGGTAATGTTGTGAGCCTTAGTATACTTGTCCATATACCCTATAATCATGCATAGAATTTTATTTATTATTAGTAGCATTTTTATTTTCACATCCAGTATCTTGTTCATTTCACTTTCAAAATCCCTGTAGTTCAACAGTTTCTCTACCTCCTTCCAGGTGATGTTATATTTTATATAGAAGGGATACAAGATATCTATGAAAGTGCAGAACTTTTTATTAGAGTCTTCAATAATTATGTCTGGAATTTCAAATGATGATAACTTCCTTGTTATCATACACTATATTTGGAATCTATTTACATAATTTCTTATCCATTTTTACAGTGAAATGTAAGTGTATTGCTAAGTGAATTTAACTGATGACTTGATTATGTCTGCAGATATATTTGAACTTGGTGAAGACTGGGCAACTAGAAATGATGTATTCAATTCATGTTTATTAAACAAAGCTTTAATTATATAACACACTTCCAAAAAAACTTACAATTGATAGAGGCTGCATATCAATTTGCATAGCACGATCCGTTGGCAGAAAATTTTTCATTTCACTTTCAAGGGCGTCGTAATCCATTCGACACATGACTCTTATGAACTTGTTCAAGTCAAACGAAATACAGGTGGGTATTGCAAATCTTTGGTAGTTAGCAAAATTACAAATTTTGCCACTCATTTCTTGGACAGAAGAAGAGCTTAAAACTTCCATGATAGGTTTCTGCAGGTAAATGTAAAATAAAAATAATATCTATTACTATAATACATATTGATATTTCATCTGTGGCTGTAAGTCAATATATGAAATCAATATGATTAAAGGAAGGTCATATATGTTCTTTTGACAGGCTGCAACAAAATCTTTTAAGAGGAAAGAAATATTGTCAACTGAATAATCATTTAACGTCCATTTTTCATGCTGGCATGGGTTGGATGGTTTGACTGAAAACTGGTAAGCTAGGGAGCTGCATTAGGTTCCAATGTGATTTGGCATGGTCTCTATGGCTGGATTGCCCTTCCTAACACCAACTTCTCCAAGGGAGTAGTAGGTGCTCTTTATGTGTCACTGGTATAAATAAGTGCCAGTTGCAAAGCACCAGTATTGGCCACAACTACAATCTCACTTGGCTTGACAGACCTTCTGAAGCATGGTGCATCACCAAAAGTCTCAGTCATTTGTCACTGCCTCTGTGAGGCCCAATGTTCAAAGGGTGCTTTTTATGTGCCACTGGCACAGGTGCCAGTTGCACGACACTGACATCAGTCATGACTGCAATTTCCCTTGGCTTGACAGGTCTTCTCAAGCACGGCATATCACCCAACATTTGAAGGGTACCTTTTACATGCCACCAGCATGGGTGCCAGTTATGTGGCAATACGTTTTAAAATCAAATACCAGAAAAATAAAGAGCAAAAACCAAGTCTGGTGAATTTGAATTGAGAATATAGAAATAATGAAATAAAATATTTGAAGGCTTTGAATTGGTACACTACTTCTTTCAATCAATGTACAACTTTACAGAAAGCCATATATACTAATAATTTATTTCTACTTCTAATACAGGTGTGGATTTGGGCACTTGTGTTTTTATATGAAAATACAAACAAATGCAATATTATTATTATCATCATCATGATCAATATCATTTCTATTTTTCCTGTAGGTTGGTTATAATTTCCTAAGACAGTATTCTTTGACTGGATTCCATTTCTGAAACAACCCTTTATTTGTTTTTCAAGTAAGGTACTGTATTCTCTGTTTTCACATATCTAACCACTGCTGTTTAGACATAAATAATGTCACCCCATTAAGCAGTGTCAATGTAAATGCATACAGATATACAGACACACAGACAGGCATTCACAAACACAGACACACACACACACACACATATGTCTGTATAAAAATACATACATATATATGTGTGTGTGTGTGTGTGTGTGTATGTTTGTATGTGTATATATATATATATATATATATATATTTGTATATATGTGTAAATATATGTGTATATATGTATGTATGAATATGTGTGTATATATGTATGTATGTATGTATGTATATATGTATGTCATTGTTCAGTTTTATTTCAAGATTTCTTGCCAATAGAGAAAGAGCTGGTTTCTAACCTAGATCCAAGGCTCCTTCATTTGAATTTCAACATCAACAACAAGGTATTTT
>NC_068981.1:94460101-94462783 GCF_001194135.2 Octopus bimaculoides
ATGTATGTATGTATTTATGTATTTATGTATATGTGCAGATTTGTATGTTATGTTTTATGCATGTATTCTTATGCATATAGTTGCATATCTAGACATGCTCAGATATATTTAAATGATAAACTTCTTGAAAGTTTTGCAAATCTTTATGGTTCCAGTGATGGATTTGATCTGTAGTCTTCAAATTGGCTCCCTCCTTTCTGGTTTTGAGAAGCATAATTTCTCCAGATTGGTATTTAGGCAGTGTGTTACAAGTCCCAGAGCTCCAGTAATTACAAATTATGTATGTATGTGTGTATGTATGTATGTATGTATGTATGTATGTATGTATGTATGTTCAAAGCTGACATTTCATTCCTTACTGCAATGCTGAGTTTCTTGCCTTTATGGATTGGTTCTTGTGATGAGAATATGGATGAGTAGAATTGAAAAACTCAGGGCAGTACCAGATTGAATTATTGTCTTTGATTATAATTATAAAACTCACTAAACGAACTGAGTACTATTTCTTTCATATGTACAACAACACATAAGAATACTGTCTCTCAAGTACTCAGTTCTTTAATTATTTGTTAATTTGCATTGACTGCTATCACAGATGTATAAGGTACAACCAAGGTTAATAGGTCATAAATTTAAAACTTACAATTCTGATGAGTCATTAATGAAAAAAAATATAGCTTTGCTGAATATGCATACTAGTTACACCCCATTTGCTTCCAATATAGATAATTGATCATGACTCATGCAACAAATGAACTCTTTGACTGAATCATTTAATTTACCACTCATCTATAATGTGAAAGCAGTACATCTGTTTTCAGAAAGACTGACTAAGTTGAGCAATGTGTCCAATTTGCCTCAGAATACAAAGTAGTAATAGCTTTTATAGCAACAGAACTCATGATTAGGTGACTACCTCTCTCATATGTATTGTAATAATAAGAAATACGAAAGGCGGGGAAGATAAAAAAACCCCCAGAAAACTTACACTTTCAGTGTTAGTTAAAATGTTAAACATTACTGATGTTACAACACTTGGTAAATCTTCCATGTTCTTGTACATTCTCAGCATTTCAGTATCTTTGCCAAACATTTCTTCAAAATCCATTTTGGTTTCTCCTAAAAATAGGAAATAAAAAATATAGATAAATGTAATAATTTACATGGTTTCATGCCATCTCATATAGTTATTTTTTTTGCTTTGTGATTTAACATATTAAACATGAAAGAGAAAGTTTTGATATTAAAAAAGGTTATATAATTTTGAAGTGTTTTTATCTAGTATTGATCATGTTTATGTTTGAGTATGAGTGAGTAAAGGGTAAAGACACTCTTCGGTCATGGACGATCATGGAATTGCACCTAGAAAGTTTCCCTTAGAGGCACAAGTCCAGGCAAGGTTGTTTATGGAAGACCAGCAGTTGCCCATGCATACCAGCCCCATCTCACTATTCCACCAATGTTATCCAAAGGAAAGGTAAAGGCTGATACAGCTTAGCACTAGTGATGTTGCAGCTCATTTCTACAGTTGAATGAACAAGAAGAACATAAAATAAGGTGTCTTGTTTGACAACACAACACAGTCTCATCTAGGAATCGAACTCACTACCTCATGATTATGAATCTGAAGCTCTAACCACTGAGCCATCTATATATGGATGTAAGCACATGTATATTGCTGTGTGTATGTCTATTCCTGTATGTCTTTGCAATTGCCACAGATTTGTTGGTTCAATTCACTGGTCAATAAGATACTGAAATAACAGTTTGGACTTCCAAACATTTGGTTACTGTCTTTGGTGAAAGAAGGCATTACCTAGATGTAGAAATATATAACATGCTTTTATGGACTGTTTCCTACAATATACTGGCATCTGATGCAAGGAAAGATCCATACCTTATCTGCTTAATACTTCTGAAGTGACACCATTTTTGTCTTTGTTGTCATATACCTTTGCTAGCTTTCTTGCAAAAAATCTAATGCTCTTAGCAGATTCCATCACATGCCTGGGGGAGAAACTAGAAGTAGTTAATAGCTTCTGTTACCTAGGCAGCAAAGTCTGTTGTAGGGGTGGTTGCTCTGAGAGTGTAGGGGCTAGAACAAAAATAACCTGGGCAAAGTTCAGAAAGCTCCTACCTCTGCTGACAACTAAGGGCCTCTTGCTCAGGATGAAAGGTAAACTGTATGATGCATGTATGCAAACTGCCATGCTACATGGCAGTGAAACATTGCCAGATCAGATTGGAGCCTGATGCAGCTGTTGGCTCTCCAGACCTCAGTCAAACCATCCAGCCCATGCCAGCATAGAAAACAGACGTTAAACGACAATGATGATGATGATGATGATGATGTTATATATATATAGATATATATATATATGTATATATATGCACATATATACATATATATATATATATATGCATATACATATACATATACACACATACATCTGTGTGTATATATATGTATATATATATGTATATATACATACATATACACACATATCTATATCTATATATACATTATATATACACACGCGCACACATATATATACATATATTTATATATATATATGTGTGTGTGTATGTATTTATATATATACACACATTTATGTATGTATATATATGGATGGTAGTCTCTTGCAGTCTGAGAAATATTGTTCTGCTATTTCTTGCTGAGCA
>NC_068981.1:94462881-94464632 GCF_001194135.2 Octopus bimaculoides
TATATATATATATATATATATATATATGCATATACATATACATATACACACATACATCTGTGTGTATATATATGTATATATATATGTATATATACATACATATACACACATATCTATATCTATATATACATTATATATACACACGCGCACACATATATATACATATATTTATATATATATATGTGTGTGTGTATGTATTTATATATATACACACATTTATGTATGTATATATATGGATGGTAGTCTCTTGCAGTCTGAGAAATATTGTTCTGCTATTTCTTGCTGAGCAACCTGTACAAATGATTTGGTTATAGTGATTAAATATATGCATTGTATAATTAGCTCACTCCTTTCATCAAATTTACATTGTTTGAACAGATGCTCTGTGTACAATATGTCAAATGTTGAAGTGATTGCAGAGCAATATGAGATGAAGTGTTTTGCTCAAGAACACGGCATACTACCCGGTCTAGGAATTGAGACCACAATCTCACAAACATGAGTGCAACACGCTAACCACTAGGCCACGCACCTCTCTCTCTCTCTCTCTCTCTCTCTCACACACACACACACACACACACACTGACACACACACAAGCACACACATAGAGATATTGCATATATGTATTTATATAAGGGCATTATTATACAAGACTGCCTCATGTCTGACCTTAGAGTCCCTCATAGTATGAGGCATTCTTGTATAGTAATGCCCTTATATAAATAAATATATTTTGGGGAATAAATGATGGATTTTTTCCCTTATGAGGTTTTTTTCACGCTAGCTACTTGATAAATTCTTGCAAAAGAATTCATCCTATTATTGAATTTAGATATTGTATAAATGTATATATATATTTATGTATTTATGCATATGTTTGTACTCATTTCATTATTTAAGTGTTTATATGTGCACGTGGATTTGTGTGTACTATCTATGTCAGAAAATATAAGTTTCACTTCTTAAAACATAAATAAGTCCATAAAAACTACACACATATATCATTTTCAAACTTTGTTTGAACTCATGCCTATATTCCTTTTCAATGTACTGACATTTCTAATTGCAAGCTTTTAGTTTGTTAAATGCTCTTTTTAATAATAACTTACCCTCTTTAACATCTGGTAGAGTAGCTTCAAGTTTTTTCAGGAGTACATCAGCATTACTCATCATCATGTAATATACTTGAGGATCTTTTGCTATGAAAGGTTTCATCTGCTTTTCCATAAGTGGCACAATGCTTTTCAGTATTTTGTCCATGCTGCAAGTAACATTGTATTAATCGAAATATTAGTTAGAACATAAAAAAAAATTAAAGATCACTACAATACAAATAGTAAATTTAAGCCCAAAATATATATAACTTTCGAAGCAAGAAATAAAAAAAAAAAACTGCAAAATGCTTCTACTAGAGATGAAATGGTTACAAGCTATAGTTGTTATCAGTGGTGCAGTAACCACTTGAAAATATTCAGCAAAATTGACAGGTTTAACATTTGACTTGCATACAAACAATTATTGCCATGTATGTATACACTCTCACATGCATATATATGCTCATAAAAGCAAGACACAAAGATTTGCATGTAAGCCATTACTCGTACATATATGCTTATATATATGCAGAGTTTATTTTCGTATTTCATGTTGTTTACATTTTGCGACGTCCTGTACCCATATATACATATCTATATACATATATATGTATGTACATATATGTATGTATGTATATATATATATATATATATAT
>NC_068981.1:94464687-94467187 GCF_001194135.2 Octopus bimaculoides
ATATTATATATATTATTTTTATTATTATTTGATTGAATGCCACGCATCCATTTCCAAGTAAGTTTATCTACCTATTTGTCTGTCTGTCTGTCTGTCTATCTATCTATATATATATATATAAATATGTATGTATGTATGTATGTATGTATGCTGTTGAGAGAGTTGGTTGAGGAAATTTGTTACATAAATAGCTGAAAATATGCAAATAATCATGCAAAGAACATCCAACTGAAATAAAAAGGTAGTAAATAAAAAATAAGCAGAAGCATTGTGATGTAAAAAAAAAAACTCACGCAATTTCTTTGTCTTCCAATTCATTGTAAACTCTATCCATAAACATAGACCACATATTTCTAAACTTCTTGGGTGAACTGCTTGGTGGCTTTTGCATTAAAACCATTAAACTTGTAGTAAGGCTGTCAAAGCTTCTGGTAAAGTCAGTCTTAGTTACAACTGTTGTTGTACCATTGTTGTATATTATGTCTTTAAGCTAAAAAAGAAAAAAAAAGAAAAAGTGAGAGAAAGAGAGAGAGAGAGAGAGAGAGAGAGAGAGAGAGAGAGAGAGAGAGAGAGAGAGAGAGAAAGAGAAAGAAAATAACAGATATTATGAAATTTGAACTTGGGATGTTAGGCATAGATTCAAAAGTCCATTATTCAGCAAACTTGTTGAACCCATGCTTGTGTGTAAAAAGAATGGATATTAAAAGGAAATAATGATGATGATACTCAACGTTGTTTGTGAGTGTGTTTGTATGTGTGTGTGTGTGTTTGTGTGTGTATGCATATATAAGTTTCACACACACACACACACACACACACACACACACAATAGTTCATCTAAAACACATGAGAGAAATGTGCAAGAGTATTATGTTATCCTTACTGTGTAAATGAGGGTATTAAATCCTGGTGAATTTATTTGAAGTTCCTGCATAAGTTTGGTAACGTTGGTCTGAGAGAAAAGTTCCTCACATAGAATGGTATGAATATTCATTTCATATGATGGTGATGTTTTAGACAATTTTTCGTCACATATATGTTCTATATTGTCAAACCAAAACTTCACCTATAAAAATAATCAAAAACATAAAATAGTGAATTAATATGAAATATCGATTCTATACTGTTACAGATGGCAGTAATTAGCAAAATGAAATTGAAACACGCACAAAAATACGCATACACACACGCACACTCACACACACACATGCATATCCTTCAGAGCTTAATTTTTGTCCCCTGTTTATTTAAGTTTCTCAGGACATAAGAAAGGTAATTCCTTCGTTGTGGCTTAGTGATCAAGATCCTTGTCAACAAAAGGTTCATGAGTACTTGTATATGCTGGTGATCTAGTTCTCATAGCTGAATCTGTTAGAAAATTTCAAGAGAAATCCAAACATGGAAACAAAACTTAGAACCAAGAAGCCTTATAGTAAAACTTAGCAAAAACAACAACAAAAAAACAAAAGCCTATATAGTTAACAGGAAATAAGATAGATGGATGAGTCTATAGATAGATATGTAGATAAGTAGATAGACAAATAGATGAATAGATAGGCGGATATTTGGATATTTTATCCGTCTGTTAGGCATACTTTATCCATCTATGAGGCGTACATTTGGTATACAATAATAAAAGAAAGACTACTTAATACATAAAGGAAGGGAATATAATAAACAACATGTCATCTAAGCAAAATTTCTTCTCAATTAGATGTGTTACAAGTCTTTCTGTGACATTCATAAGTTGGTTCATCAATTTGATACTTCTATAGCTGTTTTTTGTTTCTGGGGAAAATCTCACTGCATAGCATCTTGGATAATATTTTCTATCATATTCTTGGGTCAGCTAAAGCCTTGTGAGTGAAATTCTGTGGAGGGGAAACTATGTGAAACCCTGTTGATATAACTGTTCTTGTTCTTCAGTGGTACATTTAATCCATCACTCATTTTAACACCACTGCCTGGCCTTTGGGTGCTTTTAGCAAAGTCCACTTTTTTGGTGCAAGTATCACAGCCTCATCTCTGGTCACAGCATAACATTTTCATTCCTCCCGCCAGTCCTGATTAAACCATAAATATATAAAAATAAAGAAACTACAAAAAAGACTTTGTCTTTGCTCAGTGGAGCCAATCGAAAGTCAAAGGAGAAACTGGAGGGAAATTATAATGTTACTGTTGTGAATATAGTAAAGCAAATCAATCCAAAGACCCACTGAATGGAACTAACAATTTTATGCAATTTAAGTACAAGTTCAGCAAGTTTGAGGGAAGCAGTTAGTCAGTACCATCAACTCCAGTACTTGACAGGTAATTTATTTTATCAGTCCTGAAAGGATGAAAGATAAAATTGATCTCATCAAGTTTTGAATCCAGACTGTAAAAAGCTGGCATAAATACCACAAAGCATTTTTACCAATGCTCTAATGATTCTGTTAATCTCCTAATAATCCATTCTACTATTAGTACAAGGCCTGAAATTTTTTGGGAAGGAGTTAGT
>NC_068981.1:94472187-94474522 GCF_001194135.2 Octopus bimaculoides
AATGTTCTAGTTAACTTCTGCTATTTACAGCAGTGTTTGGAAGGAATGTCTGTAGCATCTGATCATTGCATCGAACATGACAGAGAAAGTTTAGTAGAGAATCTGCATCAAATTTTGTTAAAAGCTTGGCTATGCCAGCTCAGAGGCCTATGCAAAGTTTTCAAAAGGTTTTCATCATTCTCGACCCAATCAAGGAGATCTTGTTCAACTGAAACCAGAGAGTCCCTTTTGTCAGCTGAAAGCAGTTTGGGCACAAATTTAGCAAGACATATATCTCATGCCCAAATCTGCAGTGATAATGGACTAAACTGAACCGTAACTAATCTGCGCATCCTCTCATAACTCATGGATGATGATTCAATGATTTCCCCTTACAACTGCATGCAAAATCTATGATATTTTCCTTTTTTCTCTCAGAACGTTTGTCAATATTGAAATTTTTTCAACCTTCTTGGTAATGTCTGAACCACTCATACACTTGTGTGTGGCTCATACACTCCTCTCCATACACTTTCTGCAACTTTGTGCAGACCTCTCAGAAGGTATCATCAAGCTTTTGGTAAAATTTTATGCTCAACTTTCTCTGTCACAGTCAATGCGATGCTCACACACTACACCCCTTCCTTCCAAGCATTGTTGTAGTAAACCGCATAAGTGAGTTAGAACGTTAAAACTTAGTGTATATGTACAGTATAGTTCAAGGTCAATCATTGTCAAGCAGATTTACTCTGTGCGCTTTAGCTTTGTTACTATGGGAACAGTCCGGATACTTATTGATCAAACCTCATATACATGTGTGTGTGTAAAGGCAAATGGCTTAATGGTTAGAGTTTGGGCTCACAATCATGAGATAGTGAGTTCAATTTCTGGACTAGGCTGGGTGTTGTCTTTTTGAACAAGACACTTTATTTTATGTTACTCCAGTTCACTCAGCTGTAGAAATAAGTTGTGATGTCACTGGTGCCATACTGTATCAGCCTTTGCTTTCTCTTGGGTAACATCGATGGTGTGGAGTAAGGTCTGGTATATGGGCGACTGCTGGTCTCCCATAAACAACCTTGCCCAGACTTGTGCCTTGGAAGATACCATTATATATATATGTGTGTGTGTGTGCATGTGCGTGTGTGTTGTTTAATTTGTTGCTGTATATGAGGGGGGTGCTGAGAAGTTCTTGGCTTTGAGTGAAAGAAAACCAGTTAATTATGATTTTATTTAACATATTCTCCACTCGTATTCACACGCTTATTGCAGTGGTCTTTCACTTTTTTTAAGCCCTGTAAAAGAACTCAGAAGGTTGGGCCTCAAACTAGGCCTTTCACAATACTCTTAAAGCCAGGAACTTTTCAGCACCCCCTCATATATATCTGGTAAAAAATAAGGAATTCAGCTTGTCTGTAAGCTTGTATATTGTTCTTTGACCTGTTTAGCATAGAAGCCTGAGTGCCCTCAATGTCCTCTTCTGTAATGGAACATCTGATATTTGAACTACACTAATTACTTCCCTTAGTTTTATTCATAACTAATATATGAACACTGCAAACACTTACGGCCTCTGTTTAACCTCTGAATACAACTGTTAGAGTAGTGGAGAGGCAATGGCCCAGTGGTTAGGGCAGCGGACTCACGGTCATAGGATCGCAGTTTCGATTCCCAGACCAGGCGTTGCGAGTGTTTATTGAGCGAAAACACCTAAAGCTCCACGAGGCTCCGACAGGGGATGGTGGCAAACCCTGCTGTACTCTTTCACCACAACTTTCTCTCACTTCCTGTTTCTGTTGTGCCTGTAATTCAAAGGGTCAGCCTTATCACACTGTGTCACGCTGAACATCCCCGAGAACTACGTTAAGGGTACAAGTGTCTGTGGAGTGCTCAACCACTTGCACGTTAATTTCATGAGCAAGCTGTTCCATTGATCGGATCAACTGGAACCCTTGACGTCGTAAGCCACGGAGTGCCAACAACAACTGTTAGAGTCAAAGATCATCACTGGTCTCTGACACCACATCAACCCACCATACAACAACACTTTTGACTCTTGAAGTTTCTATTTCTTTGAGTCAGGCAACTAGATGTAACTTACTGGGTGTAAACATTACTGAATAGATAAAAGTTCACAGCTCTGCACTGATCCTTGGGCAAGTATCTTCTCCCACAACCTTGTATTAACCAATATTTTGTGAAAGAAATTTGGTAGGCAGAAACTATGTAGAAGCTTGCTGGATGCATGGGGTGGATGGGTGCACATGCATGCATGTATGTGTGTGTATATGTGTATGTATATATATGTTAATGCAGATAAATGTGTGCATATATATATATATATATATATATATGT
>NC_068981.1:94474662-94479836 GCF_001194135.2 Octopus bimaculoides
TATATATATATATATATATATATATATATATATATATATGAAGATAATTTGAAGATAAGCAACAAAAATTCAATAGGTTATAGCAGTACGTACGTTTCGTACAAGCTCCATTTATTCATGTAGTGAGAACACCACATAGAATTTATAATGAAAATGTACTCCTCAGCTGCATAATGGAATTTCATTTTAGAAAGTCATTTTGAAGATGTTTGCAAGAAACAAGAGTAAGAGAAGAAAACATACCATCTCGACTAACAGACTAGTGAATCAAACAAGAATGTGGTGTTCTCACTACATGAACAAATGGAGCTTGTACGAAACGTACGTACTGCTATAACCTATTGAATTTTTGTTGCTTATCTTCAAATTTTATTCACCAAATCTCTTGATTTTGTTTTTGGTTTTTACCAAATTCTGGTGCCTCAAGAATTTTAAGTACCACATTTAATCTTTTGATTAAATCTATATTATTATATGAAGATATATATATATATATATATATATGTATATATATATATATATCATGGAATTAAATAACTATGAGGAGCAGAGACCATAATAGTAGGAACGGAAGAGAGAAAGGGAACAAACAGCATATGTGAGCCATTGATTGCAATATTTAGAGTGAATACTTCCCAGTTATTCAAATACATCCCCTATTGAATGAAGTGTAAGACATATATACTATTGTAGTTTGTTTCAGCCATCAGTGCTGTGTTGGAACTCTTGTGTGCATATGCACGCATGTGTGTGTGTGTGCGTGTGTGCATGTGTGTGTACATGCGTGCATGCTTGGGTGTTCAGTATAGTGTTCTAGTGTAGATAGCTTAAGCTATGTATATAGCTACAGCTGATTGGAGTGAAGTATTTGTGATCATAACCTTTGTTATATAATAATGTTATATTTGTGAAGCCAAGTTAACTGATCATCAGTAAAGATGATGTTTATTGTTTGTAGCAATATTAGAGTTCATGACTAGTGAAGTGAAGTACATGACTTCTAGATCTATTGTTCTGATTTAGTTTTATCCTGTTGGAAGAAACTAGGTTATCACATCCTCATTGTATAAAGTCCTGAAGATCAGCATTTATTTGTACCTTATTTTCCAGCATACAAGTCAACATATTATAGTGTGTAAACATGTAGTGTAAACATTCAAACATCATCACTAGCTTTTCAAATCCTGCAGCATTTCACATGAAATATTTGGTTCTCCAAAGTTATCATGGTGTATAAACTGACCTCTCTTTTTTAGGTATAGATTTTGGTCTGAAAAATTTGACTCATGAACCAGGAAAAAACATTTGGCATGAGGTGATTTGGCTGTCTTGATTATTCCAGTTAGTGGAAGGTTAAGGAGCAATAAAACATTGCCCTTTCTAATACTTTGGATTTTGGCACCCTTAGATTGATCACATCTCAGATAGGGTTACAGACAGAGGTAGTATAACCTGGAAAAAGCTGAAGTTTGCCTCAACCTGCACACCAGACATCATATATCTGAATATTTCAATATCAAGGATGATGAATCCGTTTGATTAGTTAATTCCACATTCTAGTTCTGCTAAGAAAGAAAGCTTATTTTGCTACAAAACAAAAACATCATCATCATTGACAGCAGCAAGTGCAATAACAATAACATACACAAAAAATAACAAAGACAAAAATAAGCTACAACATCAATATCAATTTAGAAAAAATATAAAATATGTAAAATAAATAGTTAAATACATACAGCTATAGATAGTTTTTCTATTCTGGGGTTTTTAGAGAGATATTCAGTAACTGCTGTCCAATTAAGATTGCAGAAAGCATTTTCATAAAAACTAATTGTTGATTGATTGTAATCAGGTGGAAACACTAGGATATCAGAGATTTTTAAATTCTGACATATTTGTTGCCCATGAATCCGAAGTAGGTTTGTAAGAACCTGTGGAAATATAAATTGATAAATTAAAGTCAAGAACTTCCACATATATATAGAACTAAATTTTAAAAAGATTTGATTAATTAGAGAATTTGAAAATAGTAACATCACAACTTCTGTTTTGAAAACAAAAAAAAAAAAGAATCTTAGAAAAAAGATTGGTGTCAATGACCATTGAAGAATTTCCCAGACAAACAAGATTTATGTGGCTGATATGCAGCTGAAATATCAGCAAACAAACACCACTACAACTGCTGCCACCACCACCACCATCCACTGTCTTCATCATCACCACCATAATCTTTGTTTTTCTGCTTGTTTTTCCTATACTGGTTTGGATTTGAAGAGACATATTGAGACAGTGCTCTATGGCTAGATACCTTGCATGAAACCAAACCCACTTGCTTATCATTGGTCTTTGCATGTTTTCCAAACTGGCAATCTGTGAGATATACTGTTTGTATAGGGCATAAGAAAGCATCACTGTAGCCTAAGCCCTGTCATTGCAAAGATATGTGGAAACAAGCATACATACACACCTGGACACACACATGCACATGTATATGCACACACATATGACACGGATACATACACACACATCTTTTTTTCATTCCTTCCTTCATTTAAAGTCTGTCTTTCTATACTAGCATGGTTTAGGCAGGAAGATATTTGAGGCAATATATACAGGCATATATATACGTAGTCTGATCAATAAGTATCAGGACTGTTGCCATAGTAACGAAGCTAAAGCACCCAGAGTAAAGCTACTTGGTACAGATTGACTTTGAACTCTGCCGTGCATGCACACTAAGTTTTAACATTCTAGCTTACTTCTGTTGTTTACAGCAGTGCTTGAAAGGAGGGGGTGTAGTGTGTGATCATCACAATGACCATGACAGAAAGTTGAGTAGTGAATCTACATCAAATTTTGTTAAAAGCTTGACAGAGGCCTACGCAATGTTTTCAAAAGGTTTTCATCGTTCTTGATACAATCAAGGAGATCTTGTGCTACTGAAACTCAAATGTCTTTTTGGTCAGCTGAAAGCAGTTTTGGCACAAACATAGCCGATATGTGTCTCATACCCAAATCTTCAGTGGTAATGGACTGAACTGTAACTAATCTGCGCATCTTCTGATAACTCATAGATAGTGATTCGAAGATTTCCCCTCACAGCTGCATGCACATCTGCAATGTTTTCCTCAGTTCTGCTGGTTGCTGGTCTCCCAGAATGTTCGTCAATATTGATATTTTTTCAGCTATCTTGGAAACGTCTGAACCATTTACACACTTGTGTGCAGCTCATACACCCCTCTCCATACACTTTCTGAAACTTTGTGTGGGCCTCTGAGCAGGAATTGCTATGACAACTTTCTCTGTCATGGTCATTGCGATGATCACACACTACACATATTTATTCCAAACACTTCTGTAAATAGTGGAAGTGAGCTTGAACATTAAAACTTAGTGAACATGCAAAGCAGAGTCTAAGGTCAATCTGTGCCAAGTAGCTTCACTCTGTGTGTTTTACTTTCATTATTAATGCAACAGTCTGGATACCTGTTGATCAGACTTTGTACAAACATACATGCAAAAAAGAATAGGTAAGAGTACAAGCAAACATTTCTGCATAAGTATCTACACAGTAATGTACATAGGTACATAAACAAACTAAATGTACAATGCTTCTGAAAAATATCAAGCATTACCCAGTCATAACTTCTTTTATGCAATTGTAGATGTGAAACAACTCACTGGACCTTGTAAAGAACAACGTTGTCTCATTTACTATTAAGTATAAATAGAAAATGAATAGACAGAAAAATCTTTATGGCTAAACACTTCAGTCTCCTTTGTCCAAATTGTGACTATACCTAGAACATACTTAGAATTATGAACTTAATAAACAATCATATGAAATATAGGTATGGTTAAAGCCTATATGTGTTGGAAAGCATGAAAAAGAAATGACCTCAGCATATGTTGGGTATTTATTTCATTTTTTGAAACTCAAAGAATGAAAGACAAAATTGACTCTGGTAGGATTTGAACTCAGAATGTAGAATAAATACCACAAACATTTTATCTAATGCTCTAATAACTGAGCCAATTTTCTGCCATACCCTCTACATTATTAAGAACTTGAAAAAAAATCAACTTACCTTATGAGGGTAATAGTTAATGGAATAACCCAGTATTTTAAGCATGTCGTCAGAAAATAGTGTTAATTGACTGATTTCATAGGCAAGCATTTTTAAAATGCCACTTAGGTCTCCTGAAATCAAAAGATGAATAGAGTTGAAGATTCTTGCAGTAGTTCTTTAATTTAGATTACTTAAATTACAATATATTCTCATCTATAGAAACTTTGAATGTATGTGTTTGTAAGGTCTATAAACAGAACATATATCTATAAAGAAAAAGTACATGTGTTAAAAATAATGATAATGGTAAACAAGGCGATAGTGATGTTAATGGTGATGACGATGATATTGATAAGGACATCCAGATTGCTGGTGCTGCTGCTAATGACAACAATGATGATGATGAGGAGGAAATGGTGTTTTTAACAATGTTAAATCTTAGATGTATTTGAAAGAAGTAGACAAGAATGAAACTAAATTATGTTTATGAATTTGTTTTGAAAAATTCCTGATGTGAAATTATGTGTTGAAACAGATATTGTTATATTTTGGGATGGTCGTTTTTTCTTGCCAAATAAACACATGCACTATATATTTCTTCTTCACTCATTTATTGTTGTTCTTATTTTATCTTATATCCATTGTCTGGAAATCTTTCACCTAGGACTAGACAGGACCAGAGAGATGGAAGAGTTGCTGAAGAAGTCACAGATGTGTGACAAAAGATTTCTAGACAATAGACATTAGATAAAATAAGAACAATAATAGACAAGTGAAGAACAAATATATGATGCATGTGTTTATTTGGCAAGAAAAATAAAGAAAAGCATGACCATCCCAAAATATAACAAAGTGAATTATTTTATTACTATTTAGCTCAAGAGAGTGTTTACAGCCTTTCCAGTCTTA
This sequence comes from Octopus bimaculoides, assembly GCF_001194135.2. Lineage (NCBI taxonomy): Eukaryota > Metazoa > Mollusca > Cephalopoda > Octopoda > Octopodidae > Octopus > Octopus bimaculoides. The sequence continues at coordinate 94,479,642 of NC_068981.1, forward strand.
CGCTAACTCATAAGGCCAATGTGATGTTGTGAGAGAAGAAGAGTGGAAGAGAGAGAGAGAGAAAGGGTGTGCATGTGTGTATGTGTGTGTATGTGCATGCGTGTGTATATGTATGTGTATGTATGTGTATGTGTGTATATGTGTGTGTATGTGCATGTGTGTATATGTGTGTGTATGTGTATGTGTGTATATGTG
>NC_068981.1:94479846-94486725 GCF_001194135.2 Octopus bimaculoides
GTGTGTGTATGTGCATGTGTGTATATGTGTGTGTATGTGTATGTGTGTATATGTGTGTGTATGTGCATGTGTGTATGTGTGTGTGTATGTGTGTGCATGTGTGCTTTGTTCTGCGAGTAAAGAATCAGGTATTTAGTAATGGATTTTGTAAGATAGTTGGGATACTGACAGAAGAAGCTGAAAAATCAAGTTTAGCAGGGGCTTTGGAGATTCAGAAGACCAAAGAACCATAACTACTGTGGTAGAAGATATAAAGAGAGAAGACATAGCATATTAGGTAGTGTTTGTTGCATATTATGAGTGAAGGCTTGCCAATGAATTGAGCTAACTTCTTTTGGATGTGAGCTACAATGTTTATTTGTTGACAGAGTGGCTGTGTGGTAAGTAGCTTGTTTATCAACCATATGGTTCCGGGTTCAGTCCCACTGCATGGCACCTTGGGCAAGTGTTTTCTACTATAGCCTCAGGCCGACCAAAGCCTTGTGAGTAGACTTGGTAGAGAGAAACTGAAAGAAGCCCGTCGTATATATGTATATATATATATATATATGTATATATATATATATATGTATGTGTGTTTGTGTGTCTGTGTTTGTCCCCCCACCATCACTTGACAACCGATGCTGGTGTGTTTATGTCCCTGTAACTTAGCGGTTCAGTCGGCAAAAAGAGACCGATAGAATAAGTACTAGGCTTACAGAGAATAAGTCCTGGGGTCGATTTGCTCGACTAAAGGTGCTGCTCCAGCATGGCCACAGTCAAATGACTGAAACAAAGTAAAGGCTAAAGATTCAAATGTTTGTCTTCATTTTGATTGTTATAGTTACAACATTTTGGCTGCTGTAACCCCACAACCTTCTAAACCACTCCACTTAAGTGAAATAGAAGTACAAGTTGGGTCATTCAAACGAAATATATTCTGGTTCAAATGGAAAGAGCAAGGGACATGACTAGTTAGAGAATAATTGGGAGGAGGAGGAGGAGGAGGGGAGGAGGAGGAAATGGAGAATAAATTAAACATAATACCTTTTTCCTTAGCAGATTCTAGAACAACATCCAAATAAATGTCAAAAATAATCAGATTTAGTTTCAACTGTTCTTTCACACTGGATGAAACAAGAGTACTGTTCAGTGTGTATAAAGCAGCCTTTGTTGCAGCATCAATAATCCTAGGAAGATTGTAATAATAAATATAATTTACACTTCTCATTTTATATTATAATGAAAATACAAGAGGCCCATACTGAAAAATTATATTTCCAAATGCATGAGATATAAGTCTTAGACCAGTGGTTCTCAAATGGGGTCCATATGATCCCTAAGGGTTCATATGAAGTTTTTGGGGTCTATAAAAGAAAATAGTGAATTGGGGATCCACAAAAATATTTCAAAAACCCCTGAAAAGATTTTGTTTTAGATGTATATATTGATATGTATTGCAAAAAAAAAAAAACAGCTAGGTTTCTTTTTCTGAAATTTTACATAGTTCAACTTACACAATTTAATGTGTGAAAAAGACAAAATTTTGAAAGAAGTTTCTATAAAACTAGGTTTTAAGCATCGAATGGCTATGGGGGTCCACCAGAATAAAATAATAATCAAAAGGGTCTATAGGTAAAAAGTGGTTGAGAACCTCTGGCTTAGACTATCAACAATATGAGTCACAAGTTCAAATTACACTGTTGTCCACAAACAATTTTGTTTCCTCAGTTTTCCTAACAGTGTATTTCACTTTTTATTTCAAGGTTGTATGATGTGAGGTAGGAAGGGCATCCAAATGCAAAGATACATAGTTCAAATGATAAGCAAGTGTTCAAATCTTAACAATTCCTTCATTTCTACACCATTATTTATGTCTAGAACTCAGATATAACTAAAATACATAAGAAAATATATAAAGGTTTTTAGTCTAGTGTTCTATTACTTCTGACACACCACTATGTTTCACTTATTCTGAATATTATATTTCATTTAAGTTAAAGAAAGCCTTGTAGCTGAGTAAGACAATCACTACAGGTAGAGGTCAGCTTGACAGAATAAACTGTTCTACATCCTATTCATTACGTCCATTCCAGATGAGAACCATTGCTTAGATCCACTGTCAAAGGCTGTCTTAGAAGTCTGGTCACTCTGGTCTGAGAGTGAGTATCAGAGAATTATTTACTATTTCAACTAACTTTTTACAGAACACCTAAAGAGGATTGCTAATGCTAGCAATGAACATTAGAGCTGTTAAATAAAGAACAGACTGGTGTAGATGATAAATAGTGGTATTAAAAAAATGAGAACACGAGCTGAAAATATGACAGATACTTGAAACTTGCTAGAGTTAAAGGCATTGTTAGTGAATGAGAGATAAAATTCCTTTTGATGTCAGTCCATTCAAGATGGTCCCTGGTTCTATAATACAAATTTCCTGATTTAAAATGATCTCTAAATTAAAACATTCTATCAAAATTTTATGTTAAATTATGATCTGAACATAGCTTAATAATGATTGCTATGTTACTAAACAGTTCATTATTTTAAAAATTAACTGAGAAAAGAAAGTGAATTTTAGTAGAAATATCATAACAAAAGGGTTAAAATAGACATTGGCTTACGTTTCTGCTTGATGGTTTCCACCATTTAATTTATCCATTTCCTCATACAACATAGTCATTAACTTCTTTACATAAAAATGAGGACCTGACTTCATCATGTTTTTACTTGCTTCCATGAAATCTGATGCAGATTTTAAAAATTCTTTCAAATCTGAACCAAAATCATTCCAATCCAATGAAACTGGTGTACTTGATTGCATAATATTGTCAAACTGTAAAATATAAGCATTAAATCCTGTTTGAATAAATTTCTATGGGCAATTATTTTGCTAATGATGCTAATCTGGAGTTTAATGTTAGCGAATTATCAATATTAATAATCGATTAATTTGCAACTAATAAAAAATAGCTATGCTAAGTGTGTATGCTTATTTCTAAAAAATGAAAGAAAGGTGCGTTGTTGGAATTTGGATAACAAAAATGGTATTTCTGTTGAACTTTAGAATATGTATGTATGTATGTATGTATGTATGTATGTATGTGTGTATGTATGTATGTATGTTTGTATGTATGCATACATGCATATATATATGTATGTGTATATATATATATATATATATATATATATATATATATATATATATATATATATATATCATGCACATATAATATATGTATATATATACATATATATGGTAATTGAAAGGTGGAAGATAGAATATATGAGAATTTATTGTTAATCACGACAATTGTTCCGATACAAATGTTTCTGCCTGCTCACTACCCTGATTACCCTGATGTCAAATTTTAGTTATTATATATATACCATATTTCCTAACTTCACTCATGGTGGTAAAAGTATTCTTTCAAAGTTACTTGTCACATAATGTTTAGCACTCTAGTAACAACATAACAGTTGATAATGATTATTGATTTTGTTGTCAGTCTGACTAAGCAGACCAGTGTAAAAAGGCATTCTAACCATGGACATCAAGTCTTTTATTCAAACATAATACATATAGGCCACACCCACGTAACGTAATTTTTTTTTACACAAAGGGTAATGATATGAGGAAGATTTGGCTGTTATTTCTATCTGGTCAAGCAATCAACTACAGGCTCCCTTTTAATGTATGTGGATAGAAATGACTGTTAAGGGTGAACATCATTAACATTGAGAATGAATATATATTTAGGAAGGATATACTTAAGCACCATAGCACTGCAAATTAACCAAATGCTTGTTAGTTAATAGTATGTAGCACTAATTTTTCCATCTCAAATCACATCTATTTGTAGCATGTTTGCCACTCAAGAATCTCTGCACAGTTCTAAGGATAAGATCTGGATGGCATCTGGACTACAATCCTTTGACAGTAGGTGTGTCATCTGTCAGTTAAATGTTTCAATTTCAAAATTATGAGAGAAAACTTACTACTATATCAACATTTTTTGTGTTGTAAAAGACAATTAACTGGTTTAGTTCACATATTGCAGGTTGAACAAGATTTCACTGAGGTCATGTCTATTTTAATACATGATTATAAGAGGTTTCTTGCAAAAGGGACATTTTAATCATCAGGATATTGTTAAAACTGGAAGAATTAACCCAAACTATAACAAGTAATGCAATGATTGGCTTCACTGTAGCTTGTGATAGGGTAACTATAGTCACAGAGATTTGGAACACCAGTAGTCATGAAGTTCCAGGACAGTTGCTCACAGAATTTTGAGTGAATAATATCGATGATGAGAATGTCAAACACATTGGCATTAAAGCATAAGAAGTATATACGATCAGTTTACATACTTCATAATGAACCATGTTATTGGGCAGTAGGAACTCATCTGTATATTTCATATATAATTCGTAAATATAAAGACTGAAGAAAATTACCATCATATAGACTTCTGTAACAGAAGACAATTTCAAAACCAGACGTGTTAAGTTTGATTTACAAAAAATAGCCTCCAGACTTTCAACTGGTATATCAGGAGACATGGTCCATGACTTTAATAATCCATTTTCTGAACACACCACTTCTTCAGGGTTAGATGCATTTTGGAGTAAAAAGTTAACCTGAAAAATAAAGGAATATGTCAATATATAGTCTGTAAAGTTTTGTATTGGTTCAATCATCTTTAAAGTGATCCAGTTTGTGGTAAGTTCACTTTTGTAACTATCATAGAAAAATATGAATTGAAATTTTGTAATCTAAATATGGAATTCACTGTTATTTGCCATTAGGAAATCACAGATGAGTGGAATTTTGACACTGTATCTAGTGAAGGATTTACCTATAAGTTTGGTGGGTTGAAATTTAGGACTTCAGAATCTAGGTGCTCTTTGGTCAAGGTGTTCAATATTTTTTATACTGTCTTAAGCTTTTTGGGGAAAAGACTCAAAAATGAAATAGCCTTGGACCTTCCTTTTTCTAAATCCAGAGTTGACTGAATCAGAGTATTATTTTCTGAACCTGATATGATACAGAGTATCCATAAATTACCTTTACAATTTGAAAGATTCAGAAAAAAATTAAAAATAAGAATTACTCAGCAGAGTTTATCGGAAAACAGAGACAAATAAATTCTGCTTTATTAGAAATATGAGAACATGTTTATGTGAGCTCCATTGGTTGCATGTGATAAATAGATTCAATAAATTGTGGAAGTTGTAAAGATAATTTATGGACATCTTGTATATTCTTCATATTATGTGGGATTGAATATCCCTCATAATTTTTACTGTACTCATATCAATTGATATGTGTACATTAAAAATGTTGTTTTCTTCATCATTATCATTGTTTTCATCATAACCTTAGATTAAATTAGATAATTTGCAACTAGCTTAAATAATTGGAATTGTGCATAACTTTACATAGAATGCTAAAATACATAGCATTCTATAATAATTTATAAACTAAAAAACAACAACCAATGGGTTGCATCATGAAAATAATACGTAATGGCAATTATATGATACATTTATTTGTATAATCATAATAATGTAATGGTTCAGAAACAAGTTAGCTCATTATGGAATACACAATTTGAAAAAATTATAGAAATACAAATGTTAAAGATGTTGACAAAATTAAAAATTTGTGTTCAACCTGTTGATTATCTAGAAGGACAAGCAGAGTTTGGACAATGTCAATGCCATAGTTAAACTGAAAGATCAGTAGTTCATCAAACTGAATGTTTAGACCTGTAATAGATATAAAAACAAGCATTTTGAAAGCAGAAAAATTCAAATGGGTATACAAAGAAAACTTACTTTGAGTTATGATTGGAATTTTCATTAATATTAATTATATAATAGTACTAGAGTGTTGTCTGTCACCTGAAAGGTAACTTTGTAAGCATACTTTACCACCATGGGTAATTATTGTATGGTGCAGCTCCTCAGCTTACTAGGCAGCATGGACAATGGATATTAAATGATGATGATGATTGAACAGTGAGAATGAGTGTTCAACACTGTATTGGTGGATAAATATTCTTTATTTGTGGGTTAACAAGGTTACCATTGGTTTCATGTGGAGAGGAAAATCTCTCAACAATTATCAAGCCTTTGAAGTGGAACTTTGGTGTTCATCACCATCTTCAATGAAAACACGCGTGCAGACACACACACACACACACACAAATCATCATCTTCATCATTTAATGTCTTTTTTCCATGAGTTATTGCACTGCTTTTTATATACGAGTCAACAATATAGCCAAAATAGTGAAGATACATAGCTTAGTGGTTAAGGTATTCAGATCATGATTACAGGGTCATGAGTTCAATTCCCTGCAATGCATTGTGCCCTTGAGCAAGACACTTTATTTCACATTGCTCCAGTCCATTCAACTGGAAAAAAATGTGTGGTATTTGTATTTCAAAAGGCCAGCCATGTCACATTCTGTGTCATACTGAATGTCTCTGAAAACAATGTTAAGAGTACATGTGTTTGTGGAGTGCTCATCCACTTGTACATTAATTTCATGAGCAGATTGTTCCATTGAGCAGATCAACTGGAACCATCATCATTGTATCTGACAGAGTGCCAGTCACACCCTTCATTATGTGAGCACTTCAAAAGCTATTTGCAGCAGCAACCGTGCATCAGCTGCCAGTTCAACAAAAATATCTGATCTTTCCTTCTCCCTTCATTTGTGTTGTATTTTCTGTTTGATATCTTCCTAATAGGTAACGAAACTTGTCAATTCATTATCATTTCATTACTTCACTGAAGCCAATGCCTTTTGAGATGAACTGAATATTGACTTCCTCATGATGAAATCTACCACCAGTAAGAACAAAAAAAAAAAAAAAAAAAAAAAA
>NC_068981.1:94486752-94504676 GCF_001194135.2 Octopus bimaculoides
CACACACACAAAAAAAAAAACCAGTGGGAAATAGTATAATAATTCTGACACAACTCAGTTGCACCAATTAAAAGCATAAAATGTATACAAGAGTAAATATTGAAAGCAAAAAAAAAAAAAAGATAATAATAATAATAATAGTTTAACTAACCTTCAAGCTCAGAAACAATTTCATTCACTTTCTTTATACTCATTTGAATGAGTTTCATAGGAGGTCCCAAGTATTTCCAGAGAGGATCAGATTCCATTTGAACTGCCAAACTACACAATGATAAAGATGAAAAATTGATATCCTAAATATATTTTATTACATAGTTTCTTGGTAATTACTGAATTAACTAATCTCATATAATATTTAATATTACCATTTTCTAGTAATTTATTAATTTATAACAATATCAAATTGAAATGCTGTTTATTATTTTTTTTATAAAATATATATTTGTCTTGAAATAAGTTAGATCTGTTCAATGAAAATTACTTGAGAATGTGAACATAAAACCACAATTATTAACTAAAAAGTGTGTTTGTGCAGCAGGATCAGCTTAATGGTCTTGGAATATTTTAGCTGATGTGAATTTACCATGTTGCAATGATCTAAAGTATATGAAATTGTTTCATGTTTTTAATCTGTTAGAAGTACAGTAAAACATCAGTGATCATTTTTATAATTTCTCAGATTTTTTACCTCACAGATGTACTACTATTCATTTACATTTCATTTATTCATTCAGCTACCAAAATTTCCTGAGAAAGGTATAACTTGATACATTTTGTGTTAAGTTATTTCCTTGAGTTATGTTCTTGTTGGACTCAGTACAACAAATACCAATTTTAGTATTCTTATAGCTGTAATCTATTGCTGTTAAGTATGCTGTTGAAAATTGTCAGTTATAATATGGCTCTATTATATGAAATATCAACCTATTTTCTGATTGTCCAGTACCACATTGACTTGTCTATTAGAGGCTCCAATCATCTACATTTACAAACATGTTCTATTTTTCAATCAAAAATTGGACAATTCTGGAAAAATAAATAGACATTTCAAGAGAAAATTTCTTAATACCATTAATATGTTTGTAACATGACCGATGGTCTGTTACCATTTGAGGATTGATTTAGAAAATGCCTCCTCCTCCTCCTCCTCCTCCTCCTCTGTCGCCGCCATGGGTGCCATTTACATGGCACTAGCAATGGCCATGACTACAATTCATGGGTGCCATTTACATGGTATCAGCAACAACCATGACTACAATTTGCAGGTGCCATTTACATGGCTCTGGCAATGATCATGACTACGATTCATAGATGCTATTTACATGACACCGACAATGACCATGGCTACGATGCATGGGTGCCATTTACATGGCACTGGTCACTGGAAAAAATAAAGTACCAGTAATAATTGCAAGTTGATTCAATTAATGATATCCTTCATGTTAAGAAATTGGTCCAGTGACAAGCCAATAATAAATCTGAATCTTTTTTACAACTCAGAAAATCTGTGTGCTTACCTTGATAGGATGCCGCTTTCTTCGATCAGCTTTAGTAACTTTGGATCTTGAATCTTTGAGAAAAGGTGAAACCAAGTCTCTAGTTTATATTTCTGCATTTCCTCGATGCTTTTAAATATAGACTTCAGATTCATGGCTAATTCTTTTTCTATTCCATTATCAACTTGTTTTACATCACGCTTCTGGAGTTTGTGAAACACTTTACCAAACATTGAAGATACTTCTTTCAACTTCTGAAACACCCCAAAAAAAAAAAAATGTTATAAAAAAAATTATATTTTGATTTACATAAACAAAACAAATATCTCTCATAATAATCCTCTTATCCCCTAGCATGGAGACTTGACCCCCCCCCCCCCCCCACCACCACCTACCCTAGGGCTCATGGTTCTCTGCAAACTACCAAACTGCATGGCAATCTCAATTGTGCAGGTAGCATGGAGAATGCATTCAGTCCACACAGTAAAGTAGTTGACATTAGGAAGGGCATCTGGCTGTAAAATCCATGCCAAAAGCTGACATTGGAGCTTAAAGTAGTCCGTGAACTCATCAGTTTCTACCAAACCACCCAACCCATGATAGTGTGAAACATGGACATTAAATTATGATGATAATGATGATAATGATGACGACGACCTAAATCCATGCAGTAGGATTTTGTTTTAAATGAATTTTTAGTAGAAGAAGCAGAAAAATTATAATCAAGCAAGAACATTCGACTTCCTGGTAGATATGATGCAGTGTAATGTTGTCAATGATCAAGTTGCAGTTCCAAGTGATGAAGATTTTGACACCATATTGCAAATGATAAATGTTCAAGTGAAGTTAGCTATCTTTGTGTGTTTCTGAATGGTTGATATATGTCTTCAACACTGCAATCATTTTAATTTCAACACACATTTTCTGATTAAATAACTTGTCATCCAAGTACATCTCTGTAATGTATTCTTTTTCATTCATGTTAAAATATTTAACTTCAATAACTTTTGTTAGACGTGGCTGTGTGGAGAGAGGCTTGCTTCCCAACCACATGGTTCCAGGGTCAGCCCCACTACATAACACTTTGGGCAAGTGGCTTCTACTATAGTTTTGGACTGGCCAAAGCCTTGTGAGTGGATTTGGTAGATGGAAACTGAAGGAAGCCTATGATATATATATATGTATATATCTATGTGTGTGTGTCTTTGTGTCTGTGTTTGTACTCGCACCATTGCTTGATAACCAGTGTTAGTGTGTTTACATCCCCTTAACAGCAATTTGGTAAAAGTGACCAATAGAATAAGTACTAGACTTAAAAATTTGGGGTCAGTCTGTTTGACTAAAATCCTTCAAGGCAGTACCCCAGCATGGCCGCAGTCAAATGACTGAAATGAGTAAAAGAATAAAAGAATAAAATAATAACTAAAGTGCTAAGAGAACTTATGCGGGGATGATGTTACTTGACAGAGTGCATAGCTCTGAGATCAGGGGTTCTCTCCAAGTGAAGCCACTGCTTCTCTACATCAAGAGGTCACAGTTCCAGTACTATGGATACATGATTAGAAATACAGGAAAGAATTGCAAGATGAATTCTTCAAATTGAGCCAGTCTGCAGGAGATCCAGGAGTAGAACAAGAATGAAACAGCTTGATAATATCCATAGTCTCAGTTAGTCACATTTGGGAATCCAGCCAGAAAGTGTTATGACTATTGTTTTCAACAGGACCTAATGAAGGAGGTGCCTGAGGACTTTATCCCTATGATGCTTCCAGAAATACTGGGCAGAGAAGATAAATGGAAGAATGGAAGTGTAATCTGATCCTGTGTTTAAAACACAAGGACATCCCTAATGCTCATGTATTCATATTTAAGAATACTTCAAGCATACTACAAGATTTAACAAATGAAATTCTTCAGAATATACTATACTGCATTTATTTACTACTACTTACATCCATGTTTTCTACATTCATCAAAGCATGAAGAATCTTTTTAGAGAGATCTGGGTCATAGGGATCTAGTTTTTCAAATACTTCGCCAAACATATCAGTCTTTTCGAGAAGACTTGGCAAACCTGAGGAAAAAGAAAAGAGCATTAGTAAAAATAGATTATATTTTAAATAATCAGTACAGAACATTCAATAAATGTATTTCATATATTTGTTTAAAATTTGTTTCATATCAATTCTATATTTCACATAAATACATATATAAATGTTTATGAATGTGGCTATATATCAATGGTGTACTTGAAAGAGTGCAAAGAAAGGTTATGTTGGACATTACGATAAGGTTAACTTGAACAGTGGTGATAGCAAACATTTGAAGTGTGTGTTTTTTAAACAAAAATGTCCCCTAATTAAAGTGCCTAGAACTTGAAACATAACATGTTTACTAAAAGCATGTATTGCGAGATAATTTGGATTGATATAATGTATCAATTAATCTGTCACTTAAATACATACATTAAGTCAAATAATTTTTCATGCATTTTAGAGTATAGTGTGGGTATATCATTTATATAGTATTAGGAATTTAGTCTCACAACAGTCAATTCATGTTAACGAGCAGCTTTATATTGAAAAACTAGGTCTTAATCTTAAGACCTGCATAGGTAGGATCTTCTTTTGATAAGTAGATAAGCATTTTCCACAAATACATTAGTCTGAACATAAGTCAAAGAAAGTTTTCAACAGGTACATTTTGTGTGTCTCCTTTAGCTGCATATCTAACACCTATTCTCACGCCAATCCTGAGAAGGTGATCTAGTTCAACCCACCATACTATCTAAACTTATTTATTAATGTAGCTAGAAGCTTAGTATTTCCTAAAAACCTATAAGTGTCATGAACTTTTTAATGTCCATAATGTTAAGGTCTGCCACTCAGGCTTAGATAATATTGCTTTCAACATTGCATTCATCAACAAGAAAACTGTAACTTCTGAAATACTGTCTGCTAGGAAGATCCTGTTTTTCAAAGGCTGTAGTCTATAGAGCCATCTGATGGTATCACAAGATGAAACACATGTATATGAATTTAAAGGAAGATTTACACAACACATGCACACCTCCATGCATATAAACAAGGAAAAGTCCACCTCCCTTCTTTAGGAGACACTGGGATGAAAAACAAACAACTTCTCCAACATCATATAGCATCTTTGGCAGGGATTATCATTACCTGAAATTTGTAAATACTAGCTCTGTCTCCACAAGAAATGACATATATTGTACAAGTGCCTGTAGTATCCATCAACAAGAAATCTTTCCTATTCTGTTGTCACAAAAGGTACACCATGTTAATTGAACATTAAACCATTGGTTGCTGATGCTCTTGAAAGGCCCTAGATGGCCTATTCACAATTACAGAGTATGCAATCCCTGTTTGCCTAGAGCAAGAGCATTTTCTGCCTGTGTACTGTCATTGTGGTTAACATTACATCTTAGCTATGCTTGACATGCAACTGATATGTAACCTTTGATTTTCTGTAGAGATGGAACTTATTAGTGATTAAATTTAGCATGCTATATTAAACATTAACAATGCTAAGATTGGTTCTGATGGTAATTTGTAGATTAAATTCTTTAAATGTTTGTATTAAGTTTTCATAAATTGTGGACAATCATATAGTGAAAGATTACCAGCTCATTATTGTTATTTGAACCTATGTCTGAAGAGTTGAATATATTTTAGAGCATCTCTGAGAACTTCAATTACTTTACAGTAGTCATTGGCACCTCTTTTTCAGTCAGGAGTTTTAAAAGAATAGAAGTGAGTTCCTAGTGTACCTTACAATACAAATGTCAATATTATTAATAATAGTAAGGCGGTAAGCTGGCAGAATCATTAGCATGCCAAGCAAAATTTTCATGTTCTGAGTTAAAATTCTGCTGAGGTCAACTTTGTCTTTCATCCTTTTGGGGGTTGATAAAATAAGTACCAGTTCAGCACTGGGGTCAATGTAATTGACTTTCCCCTGGAATTGTTGGCTTTGTGTAAAAATTTGAAATTAATTTGTTCAGGCTATATTATTAGCATTATTCTGCGATTGAGAATTTAAAATCACTTCTTTAATATCATTAATGATTATGAAGCTTTGCTGAAATCTTTGGCTATTTAAAGAAGGGATTTGTTATTGACAAGGAAAATTCTATTCTGTTGAACAAGGTGAAATTTAATGCTCTTTGCTGTTTATGCTGTTAAACCATTGGTTACTGAATAACATTGATCCATAGTAATAATTATGTTAAATATTACAGTATGGTTAAAATGAATATAGCTTTGTAAAATATTTTCTGTGCATTCAAATGATAGATACACTATGCTTATAATGAGTACCAAATGAAAACTAGATAGAAGAAATATTTAAACTTATTAGCCCCCATCATGCAAGCATGGAAAAGTGGAGGTGATGATGATGATGATGATGATGATGATGATGATGATGATGATGATGATGATGAACTCATTAATTTCTTTATATATGCTACAATAACAGATGAATATATAATTCCAGAAAGAAACCAATATTACCTTTCAAATATTTCAAGATTATATCAACAAACTGTAATATATTCTTTGCAGAATGTAGGATTTCATCATCATTGTCAAAATATTTTCTTGATTGCTCAACAACATATTCACTGATATGATCCACATTGTCATCAATGGAGCTAAAAATAAAAGAAAATTTAAGCAATAAAGTAAATTACTGAATATTATTATTGCTTTCTTGGAAACTAACTCAGTTATTGAAAGGAATACATAAATATCAATTTAATGGTTTCTAGTTTACTACTAATATAGTTGAAAACCCTTTACCCAAAATCTGAAAAATTTCCAAAGTCTGATAGTTTTGCATTCTGATATTGCACAACACAAATGGAAAATTCCCCAAAGTGCTGGAACCTAATGTAGCTGTAATGTCCATGGCTGCATTTATCTTCAAATCAATGTGTAGGGACCGTTATGCTTTGATTTGTTTCTTTTCTTTTTTTTATACAATAAGCACAAAATCTTATTTTGGCATGAGATTTGAATTTCACCTCCATGTAGGAGGATAACATGATTAGTGTCATTACTCTTTTTGCTCTTTTACTTGTTTCAGTCATTTGACTGTAGCCATGCTGGAGCACCGCCTTTAGTCGAATCAAATCGAGCCCAGGACTTATTCTTTGTAGGCCTAGTACTTATTCTATTGGTCTCTTTTTGCTGAACTGCTAAGTTACGGGGACCTAAACACACCAGCATCGGTTGTCAAGCAATGTTGGGGGGACAAACACAGATACACAACATATACACACATACATATATATATATACATATATACGACGGGCTTCTTTCAGTTTCCATCTACCAAATCCACTCACAAGGCTTTAGTCGGCTCAAGGCTATAGTAGAAGACTGAACCCGGAACCATGTGGTTGGTAAGCAAGCTACTTACCACACAGCCACTCCTGCACCTTATAGTTTAACTTTTATCTTTTACTTGTTTCAGTCATTAGACTGCAGTGATGCTGGGGCACCACCTTGAAGAATTTTTAACTGAATGACCCTAATAGTTATTGGCCATTAGGGTTTGATGGCCATAGTTGCCTTTTTCTAAATACTCTACTGCTCTATAACTTTGAGTGTGCTTCTCTTTTAGATTTAAGATTTACTGATGATATATATATAAGTGAAGGCACATTGATTAATGATTAATCAACCTTATTTCATGTTTCTCCAGTTCACTCAACTAGCAAAAATGTGTTGTACCTGTAATTCAAAGGACCAGCCTTGTCACATTCTGTGTCAATCTGAATCTCCCAGAGAACTACATTAAGGGTGCTCGTGTCTGTGAAATGCTCAGTCACTTGCATGTTAATTTTACAAGCAGGCTGTTCCAATGATTGGATCAACTGGAACCCTCATTGTCTTAACCAACAGAGTGCCATATATACAGGGTGTCCCCCAAAAATGTGCTCATATTTCGACTCCCCATAACTCACTGAATTTTTCAATTCTTTTTAGATCAATTCGCCCTAATAATGGCAGAAGTATGACTAAGTTTTGAAGAAAGAAAATTTATCATAAAGTGCTATTGGAAGCATGAAAATATTATGGAAGGGCAAAGACAATTTAGAGGACAATTTCACAAAGATCCGCCAATGCAATGCACCATTGCTCGAATATTAGGTAAATTTGAATCAGATGGAACTATACATAATGTCCATAAGGAGCATTCAGGAAGACCACGGTTATCAACTGGCCTCACAAAGGAAGAACAATTGCTGGAAACCCTCTGGCAATCCCCACAGAAATCTGTATAACAAATGGCTTGTAAGATGGGAATCCCAAAATCAAGTGCCCATTGCATTTTAAAGCAAGTTAGTTGGAAATGTTACACTCCAATTTTAATCAACGCTCTAAATGAAAACCATCCTGACCAAAGAGTTGAATTTTGTGAGTGGTACCTGGGCAAATGCAAGGAAGATGCAGCATTTACATCCAAAATTGTTTGGATTGATGAAGCCAGTTTTAAGTTACATGGCTCAATTAACCAACATAATTGCAACCACAGGGCTCCTGAAAATCTGCATGTTATTATGGAACACCATTTGAACTTACCAGGTGTTACAGTGTGGTGTGGGATATCAGTATTGGATATCCTAGGGCCATTCTTTCTGGACCAAACTGTCACTGGGGATGCTTACCTAAACTAGCTTCCAGAAACTGTCATTCCATGTGTCAAAGAGCTATTTGTTGACAAAGAGATTTTCAGCAAGATAGAGCACCTTCCACTACCAACGTGATGTAAGGACCTATCTCAAAGCAACTTTTCCAAATAGATGGACTGGGCAAAGAAGTAGTGTTGAATTCCCTCCATGTTCACCAGAGCTCACTCCAATGAACTTCTTTTTATGGGGATATCTCAAAGATAGGTTTTACTGCTCAAAACCAGCAACATTTGATGAGCTGAGAGAGGAAAGACAATGTCTCACAGTTCCGAATAAAATGATTCATAATGTTTTTGAATCCATTGGTCCATAGTTTTAGTTGTGTTTGGAGAGTGGTGGTCGTCAGCTTGAACATTTATAAAAATGCATTTATCCACTTTGAGTTTAACCATTAATCATTGTCAATAAATGATGCATTTATTGTCATTTAAAGAGTGAGTGCATCTTTTGACCATGTATTTGTAAATTTGAACCATTGATCTTGTTTCTAAGTCAATAAACATTGAATTAATTGTTATTTAAAGTGTGAGTACATTTTGGGACACCCTGTATATATATATGCACATACATGCTCACATATACAAACATATATAGGTAAATTACATAAAGATTAAATGGTTTAGATAACTTACGTCTCATTAAAGGTCATCAAAAGTGTCATAATTTGACCAATTTCAGCATAAGCTGCAGCATTTATGAATTTCCCTACCTCTGGTGGTAGATTCTTGAATGTTGCTATAATGTTCTTTATATCATCTTGAAATTCAGAAATGGCATGGTGCACAATTTTCTGATTGACCTAAGAATGAAAGAGACATTTATGAAATATGTATTATACATTGACTTTATTCTTTTCATTTCTACTTATAGAATGGTTTGTTAGTATAACCTTGATCTTTCATTATTTCAGACTTGATTGATTCAGCAATGGTTTCTTTTAATCAGCATCGTGAATCAACCAGTAAGTATTTCATATACACATATGATAAACAGCATTGTTTAATGTTGCAATTAAAACAATTACAGTATGGAAGACACATTTTAGCCATTCAAGAACACATAAAGACTTTTGTTGTACCAACTGTGACCAGGTCATTGGCAAGATGTAGCAGAATCTTGTCAGTGACCAAGTTGCAGTTGATGTGATGAAAATTTTGACACCAAATAATAAATGTTTAAGAGAAATTAACAGCCTTTATGTTTTTTTGAATGGCTAATAATTGCTTACTCTTTTCCAATAAAACATACCCATCTATGGGGGATTAACTCTATTGAATTCAATAAATGGAATACGCTTCCTCTTCAGTATTTTATATGAAGGGAAGATATGGCTCTGTGGTTAAGGAGTTTGTTTTGCAATCATGGTTTTGGGTTTTGTTCAATGAGCAGCACTTTAGGTATGTATCTTTTACAATATCCCTTTGTTGACAAATTGTCTTGTGAGTGAATTTCATTGAGAAAAACTGCAAGAAATGTCTTGTATATCCATGTGTGTATGTGTACAAATATTGAACACTGGGTTACTAGTTGAGTGAAATGGTGATGATGTTGGCATTCCTTGTTGACTTTATGACTGGTCACTCTGTATGTTAAAAAACTTCTGGAATTAAAAATCTCTTACTTGAAAAGCAGATAAGGATTTGCAACAGAAAAAGGTATCCAGTCATAAAGCTCTGCCTCAAATAACTTCCCAATTAATTCATGCTAGCATGGAAAAATGGGTGTTTAATGAATGAAGGAGGCAAAATCCAGTACTGCAAGCTAACAAAAATAGTCATTATTCAGTGATTTTTGTATCTACAGCAATGCACTGTTTCACTACAATGACTATTTTATTGGTGATCCAAGTCACAATAGTTACTTGTTTATATAAAGAGGATACATTGCAGCATCACTGCATGATACTGCTTCATCTTCTTTTGGTGAGTTGATAATTTTAGTAATTAGCCAAGTTGATGTCTAGTAGTTTAGGGAGCCATAAGCTGATACTTTTAACAACTTAGTTAACATTGAGCAGATGTTTTAGCAATTAATTAAGATGTTGGCTGTTTATCTCTACTAAATTAGAAAGTTGTAGGATGTTATCCTAAGTAAGTTAGCCAGCTGTAAGTAATATCACTTAGCAAAAGGGAAAATAAAGCAATGATTGACTTTCATTTGGATTTTAACATTTATAATGAATATTTTATATTTATAAAAAACATTTAATTGAATAACAAAAATGAAGTGATATATTACATTGCTTGAGGATATATCTATATATTTGTTCAAGAATTCCATTTGAGCCTTTGTGAAATTTGCACACAAAATGTGCTGCACAGTTCGTAGATGTCCATAGCTTGAAGAATTGATAAGCAAGGTAGGATTTGAAAGAATGTTGTCAAGTCCAGGTTTTTCACAGAGAAATACTTCAATGTCAGTTTCATTGTGGAGATTCAGGAAGTCCAATAACTGGGAAGAGAAACGTAAACACATAAATAAATAGGAAACACACACACACATGAAAGATTAAGCAATATCTAAGATAAGTTTGGAATTTTGCCATGCATGCAATTATGTTACCAAATATTGTTAAAATTTGGAGCATGTTTAATTGAAGGAGATTAACAAGAAGATGCCAGCCCAGGTCACATACAATGTTACTCTCAAGGCTAGATTATGTGTTTTATTAATGAATTCCTTTTTTTTCCTCTTTTCCCTTTATTTCTCTTCCTCTCATTGGCTGGTGTTGATCTTGAAATCTTATCTTCCTCCACAAGTTCTAGTCCAATAATTATTTGGAATTTTTCAGGTGAGTGGTTGAAGGAATTTGGTGCCAGCAATGTGGCTCTCTCATAATATGATCTGCAATTGAGCATCACTCATATAAACTTTTCTTTTTCCTTCATAACATTAGTGTTTCACATTTTTTAAATTTAAGAGGTATGTTTCTTACATTTTATTTATTAGTATTTAATTTGTAGATGTTTTAATTTTCATCTTATATATCAGTACTTATGATACATATGTATGTTATTTGTATTCTAACTGCAAATACATTTGTACATTCCATAGTAGTGTTAGACTATATGTTTTAATGCTGTTTGACAGCACCAGAAGTCATAAGCCCACTTTAAGATGTCAAAATTGCAATGATGTCTAATTGGCAGTTGATAAAAGTTCCTCCAGTTATGATGATGACGACGACGATGATGATGATGATGATGATGATGATATGTGTGTGTGTGTGTGTGTGTGCATGCGTGCATGAGTGTGTGTGATGTGTGTATGTATATATATATATATATATATATATATATAGTCCTCTCTTCTGGGTGTTTGGTGTTTGGAAGGGCATTCAACAGTAAAAATCCTGACAAAACAATCACAGAAGTTTAGTGCAGGCTTCTGCCTGGCAGGCTCTTGTCAAACTGTCCCAACCATGCCAGATGGAAGGTAAATGCTGAATGATGATGATGATCATGATGATGATGATATATATACACACACAAAATACATGGTGATTACTCCATCTTCCCAGATGATTGCTGTCTCCTTTTGTTTCCTCATGGTCAATTGAATTTCCAACTTTTCATCCATGACCTTTCAGATGACTATTCAGTCCCATTGTAAATCTGTATAGTTTGAAGTACAGGTGACAGACGAAAGTTGTAATGCCACTGGATTGATCATATTTCTGTCTGAGATATGACCCTTGTGAACTATCATATATGTCTTCAGACCTGAAATCAATTTGAAAGCCCTTTTTCACACTACACATGTGTAAGTCACTCATTCAAGGAGGAAGGATGTTTGCATACAGTTGATCTTTCATTGGACTATAGATTGTTGACACATCCAGCCTTGAAAAGACGTACACGACCACAAGTCACACACCTCCAACACTTTATGTCCTCATTGAGGTCTTGACGACAGGCCTCTGAAGCTAGCACATTATGCTTTCATGCTCAAGGTGACTCTCTTCGAAAGTTTTACACCCTTTCCTATATGCTTCTTCCACTCAGCTCTTTCAAAGCATATGAACGCACATATAAAGTGAATTGGCAGAGTTATCATAGAGGTAGATAAAATACCTTGCAGCATTTGTTTCTGGCACTCAATGATCTGAGTTCAAATCTCAGAGCTCAGCTTTGTCTTTCATCCTTTTGAGTTGATCAGAAAGTACCAATCTAGGATAGTTGATTGGTGGAACTGTTAGAGAGTTTGGTGAGATGCTTTATGCTACCTGTACTAGCTTTTTGTGTATTTAGAGCAACACTTGTGATGATACTGATGCTAAGCTGTATGGGCCTTTGAGGAAAGGTTTTTCGTTGGACAACACTTCTAGCGTAGACAGATAAGATCTGTATTCTTGTGCAACTGCGAGTCTTCCACTACCAACTCTCTGAAAAAAAGCCACTTTGCATAGAGCTGTACATGTAGGTACAGTTACATGCTAAATACTGATTGGCAGAAACCTTAGTGTGTACCACACAGTATATTTGTATCAGAAATTTTAAAGTTTCCTAAGGTGCAGGCATGGTTGAGTGGTTGAGGAGCTTGCTTCCCAACCATGTAGTCTTGGGCAACTTGGAGCTATAGCCTTCTACTATAGCCCTGATCTGACCAAAGTCTTATGAGTGGATTTTGTTGAGAGAAACTGAAAAAAGCCTGTTACACACACACACACACACACACACACACACACACACACACACACACACACACACACACACACACACACACACACACACACACACACACACACACACACACACATACATGCATGTATGATTTTGTGTTCATGTTGTTTTTCCCCCCTGTCACTTGACAACTGGTGTTGGTTCGTTTATGTCCTTGTATCTTAGCAGTTGACACAAGAACCAATAAAATAAGTACAAGGTTTAAAGAATAAATGCTGGGGTATTTCAAAGTGGTACCCCAGCATGACAACAATACTATGACTGAAACAATTAAAGCATTAAAGATAAAAAATACAATATCATTTCTTTTCACAAATCCTTTGTAGTTGCAATATCCTTCATAAAAGACATATGAAAAGCATTAATCTGATATTTGATACTAACTCTTGGTACAGCGATTTCTTTGTCAAGGATTTCCTCCACTACATCACTTGGTAGATTAAGTTCATTCAAAAGAGATCTAACAATGTGTGTTGAATTATCAAAGAGATGCTTCAAGCTGATTTTAATTGACTCTAAAAAGACAGAAAAACAATATTATAGTTCTTGCAATTATGAAGTAGTATTCTTTCTTAAATATTCTGAAAATATCATATTAATACACAAAAATATTAAATAGATACTATAAAAATATCAAATAATAATTTCTAACAGCCTTTATTGAGAAAATTTATGCTTTATATAATAAGTGACTTAAAACACACAGGTGTAAACATTAATCATTTCAAAACTTGTAGGACTTAGGCGACATAATTTCGAGACTATATAAAAAATATTTGTAATAAGAAATACAACATAATTACTTACCTAAATTGTACTGCATATCAGGACTGATGATATCAAATAATTTTTCAATTAAATTCAGACCGCTTTTGAAAAGTTCCCATGATTTAAGTGTTTCATTGGATGCAGTGGATAGTAAAAATGGCTCCATCATATTGAGCAATTCTTCATTTCTATAAGCAGAGGAATGAAACAATAAGCTATTTAAAATGGTGCATATTAGAGTTACAATAATACAAGTTATATTTCAAGGAAAGTCAATAATTACTTTAATGAAGATATTAAAGCCAAATTAGTGATAGCATGGAACAATCATGAATGCATGTACATGTGCATATATATATATTCATGCTTATGCTCATATATATATATCATCATCATCATCATTGTTTGACATCCGTTTTCCATGGTGGCATGGGTTGGGCAGTTTGTTATGAGCTGGCCAATCAGGAAGCTGTACAGACTCCAATATCTGTTATGGCATGGTTTCTATGGCTGTATGCCCTTCCTAATGCCAGTCACTTTATAGAGTATGCTAGGTGCTTTCTATGTGTCGCTGGCATGGGTACATTTGTGCAGCACCATCCCAAGTGCACTTTATGTAACATTTGCACTTGCAAAGATTTTACTTAATTTGATGTGTCTTCTCAAGTACAACAAATCACCACAATACCTAGTCTATTATCATTTCCTTAGTGAGGTCCAGTGTCTAAAGATCCTTTCTCACCACTTTATCTCATGTCTTCCGGGGTCTACACTTTCTACAGGTCCCCTCTACAATTAAAGATCAGCCCTTTTTTCAAGCAGTTATTCTCATCCAAACACATCATATGACCAAGCCACTGCAGTCTTCTCTCTTGCACATAACATCTGATGCCTCTTATACCCAATATATATATATATATATATATATATATATATATATATATATATATATACACACTCCCATATATATAGTGTTTTAATATTTCATTTAGGCATTATGAGACTAATAACCTGGTGTAGAACTCAATATACATATGTTTCAGAATGAGGTAGTAGCTGAGTATAGAGTGGTAATAAGAAAGAGAGATGACAAGGGAACAAATGATCATGTTATAAACTTCATTAGCTTACAACTGTTTCTGCTATAAGATGCAGCTAATTCATAGTTCAGTGCCTGAATAAAACCTTATAGCTTCATTGGAGCCTTGAATATAAAGTGTAATTTATTTGGGAAAAAATTACATTTGTGCCTATATAGGGAATGGCATCAACAAAGAGGAAGTCAATACAGATGTATATATATCTAGAGTATTTTTTTTGTGCATATATATGTGACTAAAATCTCAATGATTCAAAAGATTTGACATTCTTTCCTTAATTTATGAGTAAAATTCTGATTAAGTTATGTCATGCATGAAAAAAAAAAATGGAAGCAAAACTATAAATATGAGGGTAAAAAAAAGTTCAAAAACGAATTCAACCTTTCAAAATCAACATCATCGAATTTTCGCAGGTGCGAAAGCCATTCAGGTAACTTCTTTATAACTTCTGCAAGATTTCCCAAGCCTTTAAAATCTTTCAAAAAGGATTTGGCAGTAGGGGTACTTAAAAATGTGTCCATCATAGTTACAAGATCAAAAAGACCTTCAGACCAACCATAAGGCTTCATTAAAAGGGAAACCTATAAAGGAAAGAAAAAAAAGATAACATTAGAGTTAGTTTCTGGGATAATTTTAACAAAATATTAGTTACTTTTTAAAAATGTCTGAAGTAATGACACATTATGTGTATGTGTGTGTGTGTGTGCATGCGTGTGTTTATGTGTGTGCCTGTGCTTGTGTGTGTTTCTATACGTTAATATACGTTCATGTGTTTATATATATACATACATACATACATACATATATATATATATACAAAAATAAGAGGGATGACCAGCAAAAGTGGACTTTGGATTTTTTTAATATGCTAGACCACTGGTTCAAATTGATTAATATCAATTTCTACCCTCATAAATAAATTTATATATATATATATATATATATATATATATATATATATATATATATATATATATATATATATATATATCTACTCTTTTACTCTTTTACTTGTTTCAGTCATTTGGTGTAGTGGATACATAGATTTTAGTTAGTGGTGGTGACTGACTACTTTTAGTCAGCCATATTTGTCATCTGTAAGATAGCGAGCTGGCAGAATTACTAACATGGTGGGCAAAATGCTTAGCAGCATGTCGTCTGTCTTTACATTCTTAGTTCAAATTCTGCTGAGGTCGACTCAGCTTTTCATCCTTTTGGAATCAATAAAATATGTACCAATTGAGCACTATGTTTGATTTAATTGACTAAACACTTCCGCCAAAATTTTAGGCCTTGTGCCTTTAGTAGAAAGGAATATTTGTCATGTCATCTGCACAGCTACAGTGTAGCAATGAGTGAAGCACTTGGAGATTAGGAGGTTGGGAGATTTGGTTGTGAGATTTGGTTGTGAGGAGTCTGCATGATTATACCCTAGACGAATATTATCAATCTCCTGCTTAGCTTGCTTGGATGGGTTATAAATGAAGTACATATACTGTTCCATACATCTCCGGAGCTTGTGGTTTTGATTTCTGGACCAGGCTATGCATTGTTTTCTTGAGCAAGACACTTCATTTCATGTTGCTCCAGTCTACTTGGCTGGCAAAAATGAATAGCCCTGAAATGGACTGGCATCTTGACCAGGTGGGAATATATAACCCACAGAATCAGGGAAACCACCATTATGAGCCTTGGCTTGGGAAGGACCTCTGATCCTCATTTTTTTTTTTTTACTTTTCCTTAATTAATAATAGATGTTAGAGCATTGAGGAACACTTACCTTTTTTAGAATATTGATCATATTGAGATGTTGCTGAACTGTTTCAGTTATATTTGGTATCATGGAACTATTGATGGCACAAATGGCTGCTGACACTGCAGAGATGTTGGTATTTTGTGGAAATATGATGTAAGAGTTCAGCAATGTTGCGTTGCAGGCAATTTCTTTCAGACCAATGTAACCAGTTAAACTTAGAATCTATAAATCAAAGTAGGATTTTATAATATTTAGCAGATATACATACACATATATAATATGTATATAATAAATCTCTCTCTCTCTCTCTCCCTCTCACTCTCTCTCTCTCTATCTATTTATCTATCTATTACATGTTTCAGTCATTTGACTGCGGCCATGCTGGAGCACCTCCTTTAGTCAAGCAAATCGACCCCAAGACTTATTCTTTGTAAGCCTAGTACTTATTTTATTGGTCTCTTTTGCCGAACCGCTAATGTTACGGGGACGTAAACACAGCATCATCGGTTGTCAAGCGATGTTGGGGGGACAAACACACACACACACATATATATATATATACGTATACATAAATACGACGGGCTTCTTTCAGTTTCCGTCTACCAAATCTACTCACAAGGCTTTGGTCGGCCCAAGGCTATAGCAGAAGACACTTGCCCAAGGTGCCATGCAGTGGGATTGAACCCGGAACCATGTGGTTGGTGTGTGTGTGTGTGTGTATGTGTGTGTGTGTGTGTGTGATATAAAAGAAATAAAATGGAATTCATGAAACTATTTATTCAGAACCACTACGATCATTTTGACCCATTGTGCATCAGCACATTGCAGGTGTTGACATCAGGTAACGACATGCTGTGAATGGGCTTTAAACAGCATACTACAAGGTGCATAACTATATATAAAATTATTTATATATATATATATGTATATCTATATAGATATATTCTTTTATTCTTTTATACATTTTAGCCCTGAGACTGTGGCCATGCTGGGGCACTGCCATTAAAAATCAAAAACCTTTCTGTCAGAAGTGAGATTTGAATCTATGCTCACATTCATGGACCAGAAGAGTCTACATTCTGGTTAAGGTAATACACCTTGATCTTGGCACTTTAGAGTTTTTGACCATATGTACACACACACACACACACACACACACACACACACACACAATAAATATATTTATCAGTTAACTGACTTGGATTTATATATGGACCTAACTATCCATATATGAATCAACATTTATGTTTCCCTAGTTTTTTTTCTTTTTCTTCTCTTCTCCTGTATGGAGAGATTAGCTGATTGATTTATCTACTTAGCCCTTCTGGGAATTTCAATTGTAGGGTTATGGAAGAATATATAATTATAAAACTCCTCTCCTCCCCCTCCTCCTCCCCTCCT
>NC_068981.1:94504757-94505487 GCF_001194135.2 Octopus bimaculoides
ACACACACACACACACACACACACACACACACACACATATATATATATATATATATATATATATATACGATGGGCTTCTTTCAGTTTCCACCTACCAAATCCACTCACAAGGTGCCATGCAATGGGACTGAACTCAGAGCCATGTAATTGGGAAGCAAGCTTCTTACCACATAGCCACTCCTGCACCTATAAAACTTATCACAATCACTCAATTACTACTTTACACATATACTCTCTCTTTACTCTTTTACTTGTTTCAGTCATTTGACTGCAGCCATGCTGGGGCACCGCCTTTAGTCGAGCAAATCGACCCCAGGACTTATTCTTTGTAAGCCTAGTACTTATTCTATAGGTCTCTTTAGCCGAACTGCCAAGTTACGGGGACGTAAACACTAGCATCGGTCATCAAGCGAAGCTGGGGGGACAAACACAGATACACAAACATATACACACACATACATATATATATATACATATATACGACGGGCTTCTTTCAGTTTCCGTCTACCAAATCCACTCACAAGGCTTTGGTCGGCCCGAGGCTATAGTAGAAGACACTTGCCCAAGGTGCCACGCAGTGGGACTGAACCCAGAACCATGTGGTTGGTAAGCAAGCTACTTACCACACAGCCACTCCTGCACCTATAAAACCTATCACAATCATTCAATCACTACTTTACACATATTTTCACAATTTGTCTTTTTTTTACATACCTCTTTTAAGTTTACT
>NC_068981.1:94506053-94507085 GCF_001194135.2 Octopus bimaculoides
ATATTGATAGGAAGGACAACGAAAGAAAGAAAGAGACCTCGATATTATGTAAATAGAGGAAATTATCTGTAAAAATATGTGACACTTATTCGGTAGCCATGATAAAACTCCAAGTTTCGGATGCCGGGGTGGGAACCCACGCCAACATCTCTTCAGTTATCTGGCCATTGAAAATTTCTGTGAAAAATGACGAATTTTCAATGGCCGGATAACTGAAGAGATGTTGGCGTGGGTTCCCACCCAGGCATCCGAAACTCGGAGTTTTATCATGGCTACCGAATAAGTGTCACATATTTTTACATGTATATATATAGATCGAATTTTTAATTTTTTATTCTTTTACTTGTTTCAATCATTTGACTGCAGCCATGCTGGAGTACTGCCTCTAGTCGAACAAATTGCGCCCATGACTTATTCTTTGTAAGCCTAGCACTTATTCTATCCGACTCTTTTGCTGAACTACAAACTTATGGTGCTGTAAACACACCAACATTGGTTGTCAAGTGATGGGGGGGGGACACAGATACACAAAAAGACAGATGTAGAAACAACAAACAGATGCCTTAGTTTAACACTCAGGAAGGTGTGAAAGTCTTATGTTTCGAGCCTATGCTCTTCAACAGAAAGGAACACAAGGAAATAGACAGAGAGAGAATCAAAAATGCCGGACTTCTTTCAGTTTACATCTACCAAATCCACTAACAAGA
Organism: Octopus bimaculoides; assembly: GCF_001194135.2. Lineage (NCBI taxonomy): Eukaryota > Metazoa > Mollusca > Cephalopoda > Octopoda > Octopodidae > Octopus > Octopus bimaculoides. The sequence goes on from NC_068981.1 coordinate 94,506,761, forward strand.
TGTTTTTTGTATATAATATACATGTTATTATAATGGATGAAGGGATGATTATTGAATGGTTATTATTTTGATATTATGATATTTTTTAAATAATTTTTCTATCTTTATATAATAAGTATTTCATATTAATTCATTTGGTACTTATTGTTGGTTGAGATATATATATCTAATTATTGTTCTACTTACGATCTGACGAGTAGCTATATTTTTGAATAGAATTTATTTTCGATAATTTCAATTGATTTTAATCGATTTAAATTTCTTTTCTATTTGAAAATTAGTTATGAAACACGTGTAATCTTTTTATTATATTTATCTTATGATA
>NC_068981.1:94507350-94515932 GCF_001194135.2 Octopus bimaculoides
ATATATATATATATATATATATATATATATATATACATATATATATATATATGTATGTGTGTGTGTGTGTGTGTGTGTATGTATGTATGTATATTTATTCATGTGCGCATATGTGTGTGTTGTGTTGTGTGTGTGCGTGTGTGTGCATGTGTGCGTGTGTGTTTGTGTGTGTGTATAGATAATTGCATATGTAAAAAATCCACAAAATATTTCATAAATTAATTTACTCAGAATATCTTCAATATCATCTCCTTTGATATTTTGCAAGGCATCTATGATCCTCTCCATATTTTTCAAGGATGACGTTGACTTCCCAGCCGAGAATAGCGGTGCCAATTTGCTAGCCATTTTCTCTACCCTGTATTTAAATAAAATTAATAAAATAAATATATAAACATATAAATAAATAACTGAATAAAAAGAAAGTATAATTTCTTAAGGAATGTCAAAATCTTTTATAGGTATATAGCAAGCTAGGTAGAATTGGCAGTTAATTTATTAAGGAATTTAATGAACAAGTGAATGTTCAGTTTAGATCATTCAACAAAACACTTTCTTCATCTTATACTTGTTTCAGTCATTAATTACACTGTGGCCATGCTGGAGTACAACCTTGAAGAATTTTAGTTGAACAAATCAACCATAGAACTCATTCTCGCATTCTGTTTTGCCAAATCAGTAAGTCATGGGGTTGTAAACACATCAACACCAGCTGTCAAGCAGTGGTGGAGGACAAACACAAACACGCACACACACACACACACACACACACACACACACACACACACACACACACACACACACACACACACACACATACATACAACAAGCTTCTTTCAGTTTCCATCTATCAAATCCACTTACAAGACTATGGTTGACCTGAGGCTATAGTTGAAAACACTGGCCCAAGATGTTATACAGTGGGACTGAACCCAGGACCAAGTGGTTAGGAAGCAAACCTCTTACCACACAGCCACTCCAGTGAACAGTTTGTGAACACTTATATTCTTTTAATTGTTTCAGTCATTTGATTGTGGCCATGCTGGAACACCACCTTAAAGAGTTTAGTTGAAGAAATAATCAACCCCAGGACTTATTCTTTGTAAGCCTAGTACTTATTCTATCAGTTTCTTTTGTCAAACTGCTAAGTTAAAGGGACATAAACATACCAACATCAGTTGTCAAGCCTATAAAAAAATGCTTATCAGAAGTGGGATTCAAGTCCAGGCACACATTCGTGGACCAGATTACTCATTGTTCTAGTTAAGGATATTATCTTTGAGTTTGGTGCCTTAGACCACTCAGTCATCCTGTTGATAATCTAATTATCATTATAATTATAATTATAATAATTATAATATATATTATAATAATCATTATAATTGCAGAAATTGTTGTAGAATTTTGAAAAGGAGCCAAAATTTGGAAAACTAGTTCAAAGATGCAAAAACTAAAAGTACTAGTTAAGACTGGAGATTATCAAAAGTTATCTTGCTCCATATGATATGTGGGGCATTTGTTTAGAATTTGCTGGAAGTTTCTCCCAACTAAAAATTTGCAACATATTAGCAAACATTTAGACATAGCTCACAATTCCAATTCTTTGACAACAATAATAACAAGCTGAAGGAATGATTAAGTGGTTGCTTGACCTGCTAGAAAAAACAGTAACACACCTTCAAATCTCACTGTACCAACTTAGACAAAGGAAAGATAGATTGGATAATGAATTCTAAACATAGTCTGAAAAAAGGTGAGATGGTCATGGCTGGAACACCTCTGATCATGTAGGTATACTATATAGAGAGTTGCCTGGGATCAAAAATGTGGGAAGCATTCCTAAAATTTTGAGATGTTTTAGGAGAAGCAGTAACAAATGTCTTACATTATTGTAATTCTAGTATATCATTACTATAATCTAATAAGCTGACCTGCCAACTTTTGTTATTCTAAATTGAAGGAGACAGATGTAATAATACTTTGAGCACACCCTCCTAAACACTGTTTGTCACAATTCCATCCTGTAACCCACAAATTGTCAGACATAGGTACCCAAGCAATCCATAACCCTCCCTGCATTTGGGATTTTGCTCCCTATGACATTTGGTTGTTCTGCAGACTGAAAGAGAATCTTGGGGGACAGTCATTTTGAAGATCAATGAAATTGTGACAAGGGTTCTGGATACCTTCACTTTGAAGGACTTCCATGGGGGCCTTCACAAAGTCAGAGGATCCTACTTTGAAGCAAATTAGAGATTTGTACTTCTTTGAAATTAACAAATGATTCTCCTGAAAATGTTTCAACACTTCTGGAATGCACCTTGTATATATAACAACAAAAGCAATTAAAAAGTTTTAGATTGCTGTAAGAAATATGCCATTACCTGTCTTCTGCAGCATGAGCCTCCTGAGAAATGTCTTTGGTTTCACATTGATTGTTAAGATTGCAAGCGAAATTTTGTATGAATGGTACCAGGCCTGCACTGGGCATGGCACGTGTGGGATAATTGCCTGAAATCATTAAAAGAAGCATTTCTTTTATTACATTACAAAAATGAGTATTCAAAAGGGATATTTTATTGAACTTATATTAAGTGCTCTATTACTTTGAGCAAATATATATATATATATATTTTTTTTTATATTATTAATAAAATTATTAACAATATTCTTAGGAAATCAATATTCAAATTTCTGAAAGAGGTATGTTTATATGACACATTAATCATTTTGAATTATAATTTTATTAATAATTTTATTAATATTATAAATATATAAATATATATATATCATTAGAAAAATGTATTAATATTATAATAAACAATGCCTAAAAAGATAATAAATTTATTTATGTTTATATCTTTATATCTTAAGATTAATTTTTGTATCTATATATGTGTGTGTAAATGTTATTATTTAACGGGATTACATTGATTTCATAAAATTTTTGGTTAATTATAGTTAAATAATCCTTAAAGCCTGCAAAGCTTATGGATGCAGCCTCTGCCTTTCATTAACTCATAAAATATCTGTAGGTGTTTATATTTATATAAACATACATGCATACATGCATACATACATGCATGCATACATACATACATACATACATACATACATACATACATACAAAAGTGTGTGTGTGTGTGTGTGTGTGTGTATAAATATACATATAAGAGTTAAGGAATGGAGATCCTATCTACTCCATTCCTTAATTCTTGTTTTTTATTTGCATACCTGGCAACCCTGGTTGCCTACCGTGAAAAAAGAAAAAAACTTTTTTCAATTTATCATACTTTGGTAAGAAAAAAATCCACAACCTTCTGTCTCAATAAACTGCTATTGTCCATGAAAGTTGGATTTTTTTTATATTTTACAGATTGCTTGAAGCTAATTTTCTTCCTACACCTTGATCCTTGGATCTTTATATATATATATATATATATATATATATATATATATATAATATAAACACACACACACACATATATAAATAAAACATATTTGTATATACATATATGTATGTGTGTATGCGTGGATATCTATGTGTATATATGTATATGCATATATATAATAAATATATATATATATATTATATATATAATTATAATTAAGGGGATCTAAAAGATACCATCATGCTAGAGATAGCAGTCGAAACTTGACTCTAAAAACCACATCAAATATTCATACAGCACAAGGAGAGAAGACAAAGAGACAAAATAACTAGCAAAAACTTGAGAGAATTGGGTATGTGAATGATATGCACCAGGTAGGTTTGAGTTAACCTATGATCACCACCTTTAGATGAATAAATATCCCATAAAAAATTCAGGTTGTGCACACAGAAAAAAGAAAAACACCTCTATGAGTATTTAGTGCCATGGGTCTCGTCCAAAGCACATGTTGTGCTGATTATATATTGCTTTGTACACTCTAGGATGTCTGGCATGTTGTGAATCCCTTTGGTGTATAATAACGATGGGTAAATGTCAATTCATTACAGCTGTTTCTTACACATTTTTAATAGATGAATGAGCACATTATATCATTGCAAAAAGCCATATTCATCAAATAATACAAATAATTTTAAAACAATATAAGAACTCTCTGTGAACATAGTGGGAACATGCCTATAGACCAGTTGAAGCTGACAGCAAATGGGAGAAAACAAAACATAGGCAATAATGACCGTTAATAGAGTGGATTGTCTGTTATTATTCATTTGCTTATATATATATCACCATCACCATCATTATCATAGGATATCCATTTTTCATGCTGGCATGGGCTGGATGGTTTGACAGGAGCTGGCCAAGCTGGAGAGCTGCATCAGGCTCCAGTCATCTGGTTTCTATGTCTGGATACCCTTCCTTGTGGCAACCACTTTACTGAGTACACTGGGTACTTTTTAAATGGCACCAGTATAGGTGTTCTTTATGTGGCACCAGCACAGGAGCTTTTTTATGTAACACCAATACCAGTAGGGTTGCCAAGTAACTTGAAAAACAAAGATCTCTTAGTTAAAAGAAGGAGTGGAACATAGGGAAATGGCTGTATGCCAGGCAAGAGTATGATAGAGAGACAAATAATCATCTTACCATAGAGGAGAAAGAAGGAAAAGGAAGGTGTGTGTAAGTAGGAAGGCATGACCAAAAAAGGACATGTATGTATGTGCAGCTGGCCATGATTTCACTTGACCTGATGTGTCTTCTCTAGCACAGCAAATTGACTGAGTCTCAGTCAGTTGTCATTTTCTCTGTGAGGCTCAATAGCCGAAGATCATATCTCACCACTTAATCCAATGTCATCCTGGGTCAGCTCCTTCCACACATTCCCTCCACAATTAGAAATTAGCACTTCTTTATGCAGCTGTTCTCATCTATCCTCATCACATAGCCGTACCAACACAGTTTTCTCTCTTGTGCACTATATCCTATTCGTCTGATACTCAATTTTTCTCTTAAAGCATTTACACTCTGTTGTACACGCACACTGACATTGCACATCCAACAGAGCATGCTGGCTTCATTTCTTTCAAGCCTTTGCATGTCCTCTACAGCCACAACCCATGTTTCATTGCCTTGTAGCATGGCTGTACGTACACAGGCATCATACAATTTGCCTTTCACTCTGAAGAAGAGGCCCTTTGAGCTAAAGGTAGTAGCTCTCTGAATCTAGCTCAGCTCATTCTTATTCTAGCAACTACACTCTCAGAGCATCCTCTTCCCCTGCTAACTTAGTCACCTAGGTAACAGAAGCTATCTACTACCTCTAAGGATCTCTCCAGGCATTAGAGGAAGTCTATTTCTTGTATGGTTTTAATGTTTGTTGTTATGGATGCTGGCTCTGCTTTTCATTAACTCATAAAATATCTGTAGGTGTTTATATTTATATAAACATACATACATACATACATACATACATGCATACATACATACATACATACATACATACATGCATACGTACGTACAGCCATGCTACCAGGCAATGAAACATGTGTTGTGGCTGCAGAGGACATGCAAAGGCTTGAAACACACACACACATATATATATATGTGCTTGTATGTATGTATGTATGTATGTATGTATGTATGTATGTATGTATGTATGTTTATATAAATATAAACACCTATGTATGTATGTATGCATGCATGTATGTCTGTTTATATAAATATAAAAACCTACATCTGCCACACACAAAGATTACTTTCTTAAACATCCTGTGATTTTGCTGCACTTCTTATGTATCCATAGCTTGCACTATGTTTATAATGATCAAATGTCTGTGTTCATATAAGCTTGATACCTCCATGAAATTGACGCTGCCTATATAGGTGTGCTTGCATGCGCATAACAAGTGTTGAAACAATCACAGACCAATATGAAATAAAGTGTTTTGCTCAAGAACACAGTGCTCTGCCCAATCCAGGAATCAAACCCATGACCAGCAATCGCGAGTGCAGCACCCTAACCACTAGATCATGGGTTGGATGGCTTGATAGGAACTGATAAGGCTAGGGGCTGCACCAGCTTCTATAGTCAATTTTGGCTTGCTTTCTATGGCTGGATACCCTTATCTTAATCTAAAACTGTAAAACTGAAAAAGTTATTGTCACAGAATTTAAAAGATGTTTGTAGTGCTAGGAATTTAATTGACAACGATTAGTCCAATTATCTTTAAATAAGTCCTGCATGATGTGCCATTGTTGTTTTCAAAACAATATGTTACTGTTATCAATGTCTAAAACAATTACAACATAATACATATACTCACATTTTCCCACTTTGAATGGTGGTATGCCAGATCGGATTATAGCCACAATGGTAAAAACAAAAATTGGCCATAGTATTTCAAGTAGCAGCAAAGACTGAAAGAGATAGAAACATATAATACATAAAATATTTACAAAATATTAAAGTACCATTATTTTATTATTATCATTATCGTCATTATTTCTATTATTGTTGTTATTATTATTATTATTATTAAATTTATTATTATTATTATTACTATTACTATTATTATTATTATTAAAATGGTGTGAGCTGGCAGAATCGTTAGCACACAGGATGAAATGCTTCACAGTATTTTTTTTGTTTTTACGTTCTGAGTTCAAATTCTGCCAAAGTTGACTTTGCCTTTCATCCATGCGGGGTCGATGAAATAAGTACCAGCTGAGCACTGGGGGTCAATGTAATCGACTAGCCTCCCTTTCTCCAAAATTTCAGGCCTTATGCCTTTAGCACAAGGCCTGAAATTATTATTATTATTATTATTATTATTATTATTATTATTATTATTATTATTATTATTATGTTGCTTTTTTTTCTTCTTTCTTCAAATTTTCTTCCATTTCTCGCCGATTATTATTATTATTACTATTATTATTATTATTATTATTATTATTATTATTATTATTATTTCATTTGCTTGTTAAATACACCCTTGTTGACTTGTTGTTGTTGTTGTTGTTGTTGTTGTTGTTGGTGGTGGTGGTGGTGGTGGTGGTGGTACTTATGTTTGCAGTGGGGAAGTTTTTGTAATGGTAGTAGTGTTAGTGTTGGAGTTATTATTTCTCAAGAGTTCATTGCAAATACAGGTAAAGCTAGCTCATCGTTTTTTCCCTTCATGGCAGAGATGATGCATATTCCTCTCTGAATATACACCAACTCTTCTGGTAAACTGGATCTAACTTTTCCCACTGGATCAACTGAATTCTGTGTGGCAATCCAACAAAATATTTCTCAATTCTAAAATGCAATCACTGCTTACTGTGCATTATGCTGTCTAAAGTAGCTATTTAGAGCCATGTAGATTTGGTCATTGAAAGACAAGTGTCTAGGTCATGGTTCTAATGTAGCATCTGTCACATTATATACATCACTGACTCTTGTCTTGATTGTCAAGCACTATAGCATAATAGATTATGCTTGTTCTCTAATGCCACTACAAATATGTATATAAGTACATATGACAAACTCTCCCATCAAAGATGATGTATGAGTGTTCAGTTCTTGCCAAACAACCTGCACAAGTTATTTGTTTATAATGGCCAAATGTATGTGCTGTACATTAGCTCATTCTCTCGATCAGATCGACATTACCTGTACAGGTGCACAGTGTACTAATCATCAGGTGTTGAAGTGATCACAGAGTAATGCAAGGTGAAGTGTTTTGCTCAAGAATACAGTGCACCACTCAGTCTAAGAATTGAATTTATACAACAGAAGAAACAGAGATAAGATGTATCATTTTACCATCCAAAGGGTTTTTAACCCAATATATAACTTCTAAATATACCATTAAAGTTATTTGTTTATATATTTCTTACTTTCTTCTTGGTAAGATCAAAGTGTTTATTTGATGGACACATGTCTTAAGATTACTTTAGTGTAATTGGTTTGCATTCCTGTCATGAGTTCAGAAGATGTTTCAAGTCCTGCATTTGGCCCCCTTTTTTTCCCCTTTTTCTTTCATCTTAGGGATTTTCAAAACAGTTATTTATAGCTGTTTACACTTTGAAATACACTGTTAAAATGATTTATTTACAAGATATATGTCAGCAGTAAAGTTACTGTAAATATCTGTAAAAGAAGTTGATACCCCCACTGAAATAAGTCCCTGACTCAATTTTATTTCCTAGATATAGTTATTTCCCTTTATAAATATAATTTTCTTAGGGAAAGGCAGGAAAATCATAACTTGTACTTCCACTCCTCCCAAAATTCTAAGGTTACATACTTATCTGGAGCAGTCAGGAGGAAACTGCTGCAGCATAATCAAGAGTTGTTAAAGATGTTATAACTACACTTATTTCTTAGTAAGAAAGCAAGATATATATTACTCTTTACTCTTTTACTTGTTTCAGTCATTTGACTGCGGCCATGCTGGAGCACCGCCTTTAGTCGAGCAAATCGACCCCAGGACTTATTCTTTGGAAGCCTAGTACTTATTCTATCGGTCTCTAAGTTATGGGGATGTAAACAAACCAGCATCGGTTGTCAAGTGATGTTGGAAGGGACAAACATGGGCACACAAATACAACACATACATACATATATATATAAAGATATATATATATATA
>NC_068981.1:94516228-94520942 GCF_001194135.2 Octopus bimaculoides
ACGGCCACGCTCGAAATGGTGTCTTTTATGTGCCACCCGCACAAGAGCCAGTCCAGGGGCCCTGGCAACGATCTCACTTGGCTTGCCGGGTCTTCTCACGCACAGCACATATATATATAAAGATATATATATATATATATATATATATAATTTACTTATGGAATTTATATATCGATACGGTTGTACATTGGGTAAATATGTTTGAAAGTTGTGGTTTCTTTGGTTTGTTTGTATTCCAAACAACATTAATTTTAGTGCTGTTGACAATATATCCTTGTTTAAGACTCCTATATTCACAACACTGATACAGCTGATGTTCTTAAACAACTGTAAGTCAATAACTGTAGAAAATTATGAGCAAGGTGTGGTTTTCCAAGGGATAATGACAAAGAAGGAAATATTGTGAATATTATGTAACAGGAGCATTGAGTTAGTAGCAAAGAGAGCATTTGATTAAGTATTTTATAGTATGTATGCTTGTTGCTCTAACTTTTTAACTTCAAATTTATCCAGGGTAAACTTTGTCCTTCCTTAAAAAGTACCAGAATTATAGTCTGCTTAATTCAATTGATTTCCTATTTCTTGCTAGTAAAAGTTGGTTTTGTAAAGAGAAAAATCCATATTGTACCATGCTTAAAGGTTTTCTTGTGCACTTATTTATTAACCCTTATCTGTTCTCATCATTAACATCATCTTTATTATTGGTTTACACCCAATTTTTCTGACTGCTAAGGACAAAGTGGATTAGAAAAAATCTGATTCTTATGATCATCAATCCATGCTCAGGGAACAATATGCCAAAACTTTGGTGTGAAATTAAAAAAGAATTTAAAACGTAATAAACTGGGTACATAAAACAATAATCTGGCTACAAATAATCTGTGACATGTCTGTCTAGACTAACAAAGTGAACCATCCATATATAAGGAATAAGAATCTGTACTCTGTTAGACATTGTAGTCCCTTCTGATTAAAATAATGCTCTGAAAGAGGTGGAGTCACCATCAAAATATAAATAGATAGATAGATCGATGGATAGATAGATAGATAGATAGATAAATAGATAGATAGATAGACAGATAGATATGTGTTGTCCCACAACTTGATAACTATTGTTGGTTTGTTTACATCCATGTAATCTTGTGGTTTAGCAAAAGAAACTGATATAATAAGTATCAGGCTTTAAAAAATACATTCTGAGATTGATTTATTCAACTAAACCCACTTCAAGACGGTGCCCCAGCATGGCCACAGCCCAATAACTGAAAGGTGTAAAAGATAAGAATAAAAACTGCTGCCATCACTAAGTGTAACATCATACCATGGACCAAAACTATGTCGAGTTGGGGATTGCATACCTAAATGAAATCTCAAAATCACAGTATTTTAATTGAGTCATCTGGTGGTGTTTCTCATATCTATTGACACCCATCTACAGGATGAGCATGTTTATTGAGAGTAGCAACTGTTTGATAGTATACACAGCTGTTGTCATTTTTATAATAGGCATAGGTTGGCAAACCACCCAATATAGTCTGCTTTTAGCAAGATTGAAGTCCTTTTGTTTCATGTTCGATGTCAACATGTGACAAAATCTCTTTTTCTGGAACTGTGATTGATTCTTCCAACAAGGCATGTGTCAAAAGAGAATCTTTAACGTGATTAAAGATTCTTTTAAAAGAAAAAGGTGGGATGGTAACGGTTGGAGAGCTTTTGGTGGAATTCGAAAAAATTTTGATTCCTTAAAATAGGGAAAGTGGCATGTTTAAGCCTGGATAGTTATAGTCATATTAAAATCTCTTGCACATGTTCATAAGCCATATTTTTGGTGCTTACAGGAAAAGTACAAGGAATTGGACCGGTTCTGAAAAATTTCTGTTTCGGACTGTTAAGTACAATTTACTCCTACAGTTCTCCACCACAAAAGCCCGTGGCTACAACAACAGAAACTCCTAGGAACAGCTGAAAGCATGATGCCAATAATGATGATGATGATGGTGATGATGACGATGATGGCAGTGATGATATTTTTTTTATTTGTCTCTAAAATTATTATTACAGTTGCTATTTCGTTACCTACAAGCATATTGCCCAGAGTAGGCATACTCGCTCAAACCATGTTCGTCACTCCCACCCAATAATCAAATGAATTTACTGGACACAGCATGTTCTTCTCTGCACTCGTTTCCCCTCTCCAACCAACACCTCCTACTCTACCATCATTTTCTTCTCCGTCTACACTTTCCTTTCCAAGTGAAAATTGAAAAATCAATGGGGGGTTTGGCCAATATGAAAATCTTTATTCAGCCTTTTCAGTAGCTTCTGCTTCACACCTTCTTGCACCATAACCACCAAACAATTTTAGGGGAGGATAATAATCGATAACATTGTCCGCAGTATTTGACTTGGACTTTACTTTATTTACTCCAAAGGGATGAAGGGCACATCGCCCTCAGTAATAGTTGAACTGAGATAATTGGTTCTGATTTAGGCACATGGCTAGTAATTTTGAAGGATGGGGTTAGTCTATTACATTGAGCCCAATATCATCTAACTTGTATCTTTTTTTCGACCATCAGAGGGATGGAAGACAAAAACTTAGTGGTATGAATTATAATTTAGGCACAAGATCAGAACTTCTGAGCATCGTGAGCTAGTTGATGAAAGGATAAGTTGACCTTTGTGTTTCAAACTCAAAAGGTAAAAAGCCAGAAAAAAAAAACCCCGCAAGGTATTTCGTATAACGCTCTTTACGATTTTACCAATCCATAAGAATTACTAACTTGGGTATAAGACCTAAATTTTAGTAGTAGAATTCAGTTAATGAAATCAACTTCAGTACTAGAATGGTATATATTTAATCAAACCCAGAAAGATGCAAAGCAAAATAGGTCGCAGTGGAATTTGAACTCAGAACATAAGCAGTACTTTAATAATGGGAAATGAATAAAGTGTGTGACTTACTGGTTGACGTCTTCTGAGCAAAATGTGCTTTTTCAATAGCGTAAAGAATTGGTGCAATGATTTCATAACGTGCACATAGAGAAACTGTTTCTACTCTCCACAAATCTGGAATATAAAAGAATAAAAATACAGGTCACTATTAGTGACGACAACAATTACGCAGAGAAAGTTATGGTTGTTGTTGCTGATCATATTGATGATGATAATGGTGATGGTTGTGGTGACAATGATAGCAAGATTGATAGCAATAAAACCCAAGAATCACACACTATATACACAACATCTGTAGTTCAGGCGTCAACAGGCGTCAACCCGCTAGGTACAAGGTTCTTTCAAATGTATGTATGTATGTATGTATGTATGTATGTATGTATGTATGTATGTATGTATGTGTATGTATGTATGTATGTACATATACATATGCATACGTACATATATATATATATATATATATATATATATATATATATATATATATATGATAAAATAGTTAAGGTCTGCCCTGTTGATAATTTTTAACCGGTCGATGTTGATGAAAATACTGTTGAAACCAGATTTTGATGCAATTTTTAAGAAGACTAAGAGAAAAAGATGTTTTATATGACACATTCTACCAGTGTTCCAAGTTTCAAAGTGTTTCGTTAATGAAAAATGTGGCCCCCGTTTTAAAAAAGATCCAGGATATTTCCTAGTGCCACGATTTCTTTTTTTTTTTGTAAAGTGGGATAATGATATAGTCTGAGCTTCACTACAGATGGATCATTAAAAATTCTGCATTATACCTGAAATCAAACTTCATTGGTTCACTCATACTCACAAGATTCCTGGAACTTATATGTTTTACAAATGCTATTTCTCTTTTCATTCATGAATTTATAAATAAATCTTCATTAACATTATTTCATAACGTAAACGATTTCTAAAAGGTTATTGAACACTCGAACACATTTTATGATAAGCAGAATCATGTCTATGATGTGATATTATTCTGGTGCTCTTGGCATGCGTGTGTTCGTGTTTTACACCCATAACCAAAGCACAGAATCGAAGACATAATCGAAATCGATAACTCGCAGAAACAATTTAATGAAAATCTATTTAGGCACGAAAGTAGGAATAAGAAACTATATAAAACGTGGAATTTCTACATTTTAAATTAATCATTCTAAGAATTCAGATTATAGATTAATATTTCAAGAGTTACTTGTAAATTCAAGAATTACTTTTAAGTCATTTTTTTTTTGTTATTGGAAAGATTTTAAGATTTTAAAAATTATTTTATGGGTTACTAAGCTTGATAGGAAGTAGAGTCGGTACAGCATCGGATAAGATAACTTGCGAAATTTTGGGGCTCTTATGCAGTGCAAAGTGTTGTTTTCTTTCATTCTTTTGGTGTCAATAAAATAATTATCTGTTACTAGGGTCAATCGTGGCACTAGGAAATATCCTTCCCTCAAATTTGGGATCTTTTTTAAAACGGGGGCCACATTTTTCATTAACGAAACACTTTGAAACTTGGAACACTGGTAGAATGTGTCATATAAAACATCTTTTTCTCTTAGTCTTCTTTTAAAAAAAAGAAATCCATAAGTTATTCCATGTTAAAGTTGTCGTATTTCTGTAATTTCAACCAATCACTGACGTCCATTCAGCCGATATACATTAAGTGCCGACTACATAAACAAACGATTCTGAAACAATTAACCCTAATCCTAACCCTAGGGTTAGGGTTAGGGTTAGGGTTAAAGCA
>NC_068981.1:94521885-94526131 GCF_001194135.2 Octopus bimaculoides
ACACACACACACACACACACACACACACACACACACACACACACATATACCCATACACGCGCGCGCGGGCAGACGTTGAATTGTTTCGAAAGAAAGAGAAATTCGCAATACATGTGAAACGAATTTTCTGTTCGCTGATAGGCCGTTACTTTTCTACCTCATTCATTGATTGGTTATTGTTAGACTATTATTTATTTTTTGAGGGTGTGTATTTGCTTACTCATTCTAGATTTATTACACAAAAAGAGAATTTTTTTTATAAGTGTTATTTTCATTGTATTGCGTTTGTAAAGGATGTATGCATGTGACTAAGTTTGATTGTTAAACTAACTAAGAATGTACATGGTCACCATAAATGTTTCAATCTACCAGAACGAATTAAGAATGAATATATATACATTACTGTTTGGATCCTTTTTAATTTTTAAAGATGACTCTGCTGTAAAAGATTTGTTAAGACCGAATGACGTTGGTGTGGCTATTTTAATGGGTACAATTATTTAGGGAGTGTTTGCGCGCATATGTATGTTTGTGTTCGTAATCATATGTTCACTGATGTGTGAATATCAAACTGATTGGTATGGTTAAAATATTTGGGAGTGCATGTATTGCGATATGTAGAATTTTATTATTGAATGAAGAGCATGTGTAGTTCGAATTGTAGGTTTTCAGGTGTATCAGTGACTTGTGGACAAGGCGGATTTTGGGGGGAATTTATGCGTGTACACATATGGATATAATAAATATTGCTTATATAAGGGAAACATGTGCCGTTTGAAGTGTAAGTTTTCAGGAGTGTACGTGCGAGTGTGTATATAGATATGTGTACGTATGTATGTGTATGTTGTAGCCTAGATAAAAATTCATTTTCCTTAGACTATACACATACATATGTGCACACACACATGCACGCACACAGACTCTCACACACAAACGAAGAAAATGAGGACGAAATGTACAGCTCATTTGTAATGTTTAGCCTTATCTCCTGCAGCCTAGGGACATAGACATATACAAAACAAGAGAAAAACTCAATTATGGCCTATATAATTCACATAAATTAAACATTATTTAAATTAACTCCACCTTTTGAGATTGTATCACCATCACCGAATAGCAATTGAGGCCATTTCCTTAGGAGGAACTCTGACACTCGAGACACCAAAGTGAGAGGTGAGGGTCATCTCAAAAGATTTAATGTGAAAACAAATCTTAAACTCTCAGTAAAGTGTTTTCTACAAAGTTAATGATATAACACGAGACGTGGAAGTCGTAGTTTTTTTCTTCTTAGTAGAAAAGTATGGACAAAGTAAACAGTTGTTGATGTGTGACTTTGAAAGTATAATTCAACATGACTAAACTCAAGCTGTCTGTACATGACCATCAGTAAACCTTCGTAATTACCTTATTACTGTGAGTCAGAATGATCAGATAATAATGCAATTGATAATCATAATCAGGTAGTAAAATAAGATATTCTAGTAGATATCTTTATTTAACTAAGAAATTTTTAATCAAAAAAATTTCTACCTAATTAAAGATTTCTAACTCTTATCAAAATCTGGGGATTCTTGATTCGAAGTTTAATCTCGCTAAATCTATAAGTCGGATTTAAAAATCGTTTTGATATGTTTGAGCTAAAATATCTGCTGATGCTACTGAAGCTGGAACTATGGACAGTATTCTCAAATTAACATAAACATTTGAAAATATCTCAGAAAATTTTGTTATTTTGTAAATTCAGCAATTTTCAAAGTTCGTTTTTTCTAAAATTCGATTCAAGTAAATGTAGAATTTTCGTTGAAAAATCTTCAAGATGAGTAAGATATTAATGACTATTTTTTTTTTTTTTTGTAATAGCTCATTTTCTGCCAACAGCGCCACTAATAACATTATGAATCGAAATACAGAACGCAGATTTTCTGAAGTAGGATTCTTCAAACAAATCACACATGCTAGTAATTTCCCGTAAGATGGTATCAAGTATTGTTTCATGATGCCCAAGGAAGAGTTTCATCTCAATCTTCCATCTCTAGATCTGACAATTTTGATTCCAAATACTTTTCCATTTGTTTCATAACTTCATCAAAACTTTATGGAAAATTTCACTCGCAAGCGCCATCCACGTCCAGCGAGGCATCTCTGGCTTGAATGATCTAATTGCGAATACCTGCTGGAGTTAATAACCAACTCCAAACAACCGATATCAACATACGAATTTAAAATTTTAGGAATGATAATACTCTAATGGTATCAGTTAATACTCTAATGGGGTGTAAGGGATTCTGAATAGAAGTAGTGCTTTTGGGGTGTGGCGGCTGCACCTTGTCAGGGATGGTCAGGTAGACGGGCATCACTGGTCCTCATTCAATTCTTAACCTCTCATTAGATAATTCCGAACGCCACATTCCGGTATCCTACTTCAGCTGGTGGGCTAAAGCAAGTGAGGGGATGGTGTTAACACTGCCCTAGTAGGCGAAAGATTCCGGGTTAGGCTTCCAGAGTAGTCACCAGCTAGCACAGAGGAACCTGCTCAGGTCAGCTGCTTAATGTTTAGGGCCAAGGTGTGTCTCAGGTCGAGGTATACAGTTGTGGCTAACAGCTTGGAGAGGAGTGGGCGCTGCTATGCTAACTTTCCCATGATACATTCATGATGATGACAACTAGCAAAAGAAAACACATCAGATCGGTCGTCGCCCGGGTGGGTTAACCTTTAAAAGTAGACAGGCTTCAGTTCCGCCGAATTACAGAGGGTAGCAGAAGACCGAGAGAAGTGGTAAAATCTGGCTGTGATGTCATCAACGAATGCTCCTACGACCACATGGTCAAAGGATAGGAAGGAAGGAAGAAAATAAGGACAGAAGAAAGAAGGGAAGGAAGGAGGGAAGGAAGGAAGAAGGAAAGAAGGTGGGAAGGACGGAAGGAATACTTCAATCATTTAATTCCTCGTCCTTGGCTGTTAAGCTGTAAAACATGATGCAATGCCAACTGAATAGAGATTATTTGGGTAGTTTAAAGTTGTCAACTGAATCCTTATTCAAAGACAGAGCAGTAACTTTCTAAGGCATACACTTTTTTCAACGTGACTTAACCTTTTCATGTACACTCCCTTCACTTTAACCTTGATATTATATTAGCGTTTTCCTGTGTTAAACTGTGTTTAAAACAGTTGTTCTCAACCAGGGTGCATATAAGAGTTGGTGGGGTGGGGGTCCACGCAAGCAAAATTGCAAATTGGGGATCTACAATAGTATTTTAAAAGTTCATATAAAGTTTTGATTTAAATGTCTCTATTGCAAGAGACAGACAGGCTTCTTTCTGTAATGCTTTACACAGTTCAGCCTACGCATATTAATATGTGAATAACAAAATAGAAATTTTGAAAGAAGTATCTATAAAACTAGTTTTTAAATATCGAATGGCTATGGAGCTCTACCAAAAGAGAATAGTAATCAAAGGAGTCCATAAAAAAACTGTTGAGAAACCCAGCTTTAAGAGATATCTTATGATCAGAGTGGGTTTATGCATGTTTGTATAATTTAATCACGTTCACGCTGCATTGTTATTCTTGCACATAACTAAGGCGGCAGGCTGGCAGAATCGCTAGCGTGGTGGACAGAATGCTTAGTAGCATTTCTTCTAGTTCCTTACGTTCAGAGCTCAATTTCCGCCGAGGTCCACTTTGCCTTACATCCTTATGAAGTCGATAAAATTATGTACCAGTCAAGTACTGGGGTCGTTGTAAGCGATTTGCCCTTCTACTCGAAGTTGCTGGTTTTATGTCAAAATTAGAAAGAATCCTTGTGCATAAATCACATGAACTGACTTTGTTATAGGTATTACCCTTTTCCTTTATAAGGAGCTGTTAATGAGAATATATAAATGTTTACACTAAGGTGATGCTGCTTTTACTATAACCAGAGAACTAATGTTTTTTTTTTTTTTTATCTAAGCACAGAATTCACTAAACATCAATGCGAAAGGTAATATCTCTAATAAAATAAATACAATAAAGCCAACAAAAGTCTCATTTTATCTTATTTTCAACTCAGATTTCAAATAAATGACATTTTCAGATATGAGTTGGATGTGGTCCCAGATGACATTAAAAACAAAAAGAAAAAACTCTTTTCGGTGGACTTTTGGGTCCCGGTTTCGGAACAACTTGGTGATTCCACTTGCTTGACTGCAACCACTGTTGCTAAGTAACTGTCGCTAAGTTACGGGGACGAAAACACACCAGCAT
>NC_068981.1:94526679-94530282 GCF_001194135.2 Octopus bimaculoides
TATATATATATATATATATATATATATATCTGTGAAGATAGTGTAAAGCACATGGTTTTTGTATGCCTTCTTAATCTAGTGAAATTGATAAGTCGATGTTCAATTCGACCTTCTGTAGATCGGCGCGACTAAAATAAAAAATCACGCTGTAAAAAAAGAAACTGGAGATAGAGAGATATAGAAAAAAAGTAGTTGGACATGGTCTATTGATATGCAGTTTGCTAGATTGCAAAAGCAGTGTCTGTTATAGAAAAGGTAAAAAAAGAAAATAAGTAAAACAAAGCAGAATGCTGGTCGAGGCGTTATTGGTGAGTGAAGTTTTGTGAGTCCAGTGTTGGTCAGTCTTAACAGATCAATTCTTTATGATAATACCCGAATATGTGTCATGCAAATGACTTGTCGAAAATTGAATTCACTTAATTTACTCCCTAGATTTCTCTCTTAGACTTTTGTTTTAAACATTAAACTTCCTTCGAAAGCAGGCGTTCGAACAATCAAGCAACAGTTTGGAGCGTCTTTGAAGAATTCAGCAAATTTCAAGAACTTCAGAATTCTATTCGATCGGAATAAATAGATTTATTTATTGGTAAAGATATGTAGATTTTGAAGGTTATTATTTCAAATTGAGGGATATTGCTTAAAAGTTAATTAAAACCCAGTTATACACACACAGGTGTGTGTGTTTGTGTGTGTGTAAGTAAAGAAAATCGCTAAAATCGAAAATACAAGTAACTAAACAAATTGAGTGAAAACAGCTGTTAAAATACAGAAACCTACAAGACAAAACTGAATTACTAGAGGCTGACATTAAGAACAATAATTGTCAACTTTTCCACTCAGTCAAAAGAATGAGGAATAGAAAACATAGAGTACATTCAAAAATAATTATTGTAACATACAGACAAATATAGTTGGGATATTTCAATATTGGGAAAATTTATTTCAGAAAACATTGAATTTCCATATAACTCAGAAGCAACATCAGAATTTCTGTTTGGCCCACGTGGTCTGGATATTCATGCAGAAATAACGAAAGAAGAATTTAAAAAGGTAACGAAATACTAAAAGATTAAACCTGTATGCTGGTAACACCACTATACAAGTAGAATGATAAGCAAAAATTCGAAAAACAATAGTTATTTCTCTCTTATTAATATCAGGAAAAGTGTTTGATAGAATCTTCTTTGTAAGAATGAAAAGTAAAACCAAAGGGGTTGTAAAATATTTCATTTCGCGTTGCTCCAGTTCACTCAACTGTAAACGAGTGCCAGCAATAGCTGGGAAGTTACCTTGGGGTGGATGGTGCACCGTTCAGGAAGAGTATTGCCCTAGGGCTCATGACACAAGTGTGTCGTGAGCATGACGGATTGGTCTGAAATATGCTGAGGCTTTGAAACAAAGCTGCCAGCTCTGCTCCGTCCTTTTTCAACATCTTCCTGAAATTCGTCATGAATGAAACGAATATCTTGGACACAAGTTTGGTACTCACTAACGCTTTCTCCATACAAATTAGATATGCAACAATATAACTCTATTATCTACGATCCTGTCATCTAGCAAGGAAATATACCATGTTGGATAGTTCTGAAGTGAAACACATTACAGCGTTTATGTTTTCCTGTAGCGTAGCATGAAATGGTACAGAAGAGAGAGAGGACGGGTGTCTCTAGCATGTACAGAAGACTTACAAGTATATCAGCCCGCAACTAAAATGTCAAGCTGTACAATACCCTTATTCTCCACATCTCTATCTACGTCCCAGAAACACGGACCCTAACATATGAAGTTACTCCCAGACTAGAAGTTTTTGAAAATTGGTGTTTCCGGTTCACATTAGGGTTATTATTATTCTATAGACGTAGGATTACTGTCATAAGAAAATCTCTTTATTTGATATACACCAATATCGAAGTCATAAGAATGAAGAGACTAAAATAGTTTGACTGGAAGGCTACTTAGTAACTAGAAAAAGTAAGGTTTTCTGCTAAGACTAAACCCCAGACCACATGAAAGGTCGTTTAAGAAGTGGGCCTCTCAAATACTTGAAGACACAGGATTTCCACTCGAAAAAGCGGAAGTCAGAGCATACGACCAAGGGAGGTGTGGTGATCCAGTTGACAGGAGAGAGAGAGAGAGAGAGATGGTTTAACCAGAGCCGAGCAACTAAGAGCACACACACACACACACACACACACATACACACACACACACACACACACACACACACACACACACACACACACACACACAATATATATATATAAATATGTGTTATATAAATATGTGTGTGTGTGTATGCAAGCGAGTGTGTGAGTGTCGATGTATGTGTGTGTGTATGCATGTATGAGGTGTATATGTGTCTAGTGTATGTATATGTTTATACTTTGTACTCACCCTAACAGGTTTTCTTTTCTAAGGTTATTCAACAAGTAAATCAAAGAGAAGGTAGTCTGTACAATCCGATAGGTGTAAATAATCTGTTTAACTGAATTAATATGCGACTGGAGTTGAGGTCAGAATGAATAACAACATTAATTGTCCAATCCTATCTCAGCAATGATTTGACGTAAGACTCGTATTAATATCTTTTCTTTTTTTTTTTTAAGAGTCGATCTAAGGAGCGGAGGAAGTAGAAGGAAATTGAAAGGAAAATTTATAAGTAGAGCACTGACAAATAAATAGAATGTAAAAATACGAAATTTTCTACTGTGAGACTGCACCTAGATCATGACGCCTTCCAAATGAGAAAGCAATACGAAGAGAACTGAATCGAATGTATAATTGATTGTGTAAGAAAAAAATGAATGATTTGCATTTGGGAATTTTCTATTAAGTTTTGTTTTTTTCCAGTTGCGATCTTTTCGCATATCTTCGAATTGTGGTCTGTGAAAAGGAAGAAAGAAACTCTCTCCTACGCTGGGAAAAAAGCAATGATTTCTTCCAAAGATATGAATAAACTTTTAAACAAGAATTCAGCACAGATAATCCATTCCTAAAGAAAAGAACTATAAATAATAAACAAAAACTGAACAACGCACAAACCACCACCAATTTCAACCACTTAATCAACAACAACCCTCCTCATTACCCTCCATACACCATAAATAGAAATCACTTACAACCACCACTTTTGAACCACCCAAAACTAAACAGGGAACAAGCTTACAGACAACGCATTTATGAAATAGATTGCACCAAACCTAAAGATCACCCATACACCTGGAACAGAACACAGAACACAGAACAAAAATCCGGAATTGCTATGGGCACTAGGGCAGCTCCAGTCATTGCGAACCTAACAATGGGTTACCTGGAAATAATAATATACCAGGAATCTTTATCCACCTTTGGAAACACCCTTTCCCAATACATAAAAGAAAATTGGAAAAGGTTCCTGGACGACTGTTTCATACTCTGGAATGAAAACACAGATCAACTCTTGAAATTCAAAAGTCTATTGAACAGTGTCAACCCAAACATACAGTTCACAATGGAGTACAACCAAAAGGAGCTCCCATTCTTGGATATACTAATTAAAAAAGTAAACCTAAAAATAGAAACGGACATATTTTACAAAACCACAGACGCCAAACAATATCTACT
>NC_068981.1:94531574-94532259 GCF_001194135.2 Octopus bimaculoides
ATATATATCAGGTCACTTGCTATGCAAGTACATCTCCGTAATATATATATATCTTTCTCCCCCTTTCGTGCTTCCTTCTGTTGTTCTTCGCCTCTCACCTTCACTACTATATCTCTCTCTTCCTCCCTGTCTCTCGTTGCTCACCTATATTCTACTTCCTTCCCTTTTTCTCCCTCCACCACTCTTTCTCCTTACTCCTCCCTGGTCACATGTGTCGAGCTACTTCTCTTCCTTTCATACCTTGGCCATCGCCAAGCTCGCACGAACATTCTTCGTCTCTCTTCCTTCCGGTTCGCTGCTTCACAGCGTTCAGTATACACATTTTTTTCACGTCTAGCCGTATAGCCCTTATTGTTTATTTTCACTGTTTCATCTTCCTGTCTTGTTTTCTATCCGCCACTACATTCCTCCACGGTACAAATTTAATTTGTGGTCCGTGGGAAGAGCCATTCTAACAATGCGTCCTGCCCTAACTCTTCGAAACGCTTAGTTTTAGAATGGTAGCAGCTGATGAAGGAAATGTTCTCTATGTGGCCTGTGTGTTTTCTGTACTCTGTTTATCATTTTGTCCACGTTTTTTTTTGCAATGTCCTGTACCTAGATATGCATCTATATATACATGTAGATGTAGGTATGTACATACATGTACGTATATATGCATACACTCATATATTATTTGTATTAT
>NC_068981.1:94532572-94533757 GCF_001194135.2 Octopus bimaculoides
AAAATATAATAAAAAGTTATCTAACGTGACCTGGAGGATAATTCAAAGCGGAGTTCAAAGCAAACATTCCTAGAGCCATGACTGTAGCTGTTTCTTATAACCCTACATGATGTTTACAATTTGATTTTTCATCTAACAATTATCATACGGCACTAAGGCGGCGAGCTGGCAGAAACGTTAGCACGCCGGGCGAAATGCTTACCGGTATTTCTTCTGCCGTTACGTTCTGAGTTCAAATTCCGCCGAGATCGACTTTGCCTTTCATCCTTTCGGGGTCGATAAATTAAGTACCAGTTACGCACTGGGGTCGATGTAATCGACTTAATCCTTTTTCTGTCCTTGTTTGTCCCATCTATGTTTAACCCTTTGTGGGCAATAAAGAAATAAGAAACGTTAGCAAGCCGTGCGAAATGCTTAGCGGTATTTCATCTGTCTTTACGTTCAAATTCCGCCGAGGTCGACTTTGCCTTTCATCCTTTCGGAAATCGATAAATTAAGTACCAGTTGCGTACTGGGTTGATGTAATCGACTGGCCCTCTCCTCCAAAATTTCGGACCTTGTGCCAAGAGAAGAAAAGATTATTGTACGGCACTTTCAAAACGATTAACAGCATTTTGTCAGTCTTTATGTTCTGAGTTCAAATTCCGCCGAGGCCGACTTTGCCTGCTTTCCTTTCGGATCGATAAAATGAGTACCAGTTCAATACTGGGTCGATGTAATCGACTACCCCTCCCACGAAATTGCTGCTCTTGTGCCAAAATATGAAATTATTATACTGTACTTTACAATCAATCAAAATATATTCACTGATCATCATTAGTTTCCCATCATGGTATGCACAGACACACACACAGACACACACACAGTACGCGGAGACGTGGCTGTGTGGTAAGTTTGCTGCCCAGTCACATGGTTCTGGGTTCAGTCCCATAACGTGCACATTGGACAAGTGTCTTCAACCAGGCCGACTAATACCTTGTGAGTGAATTAAAAAAAAAAAATACGCCCTTTCAAAGCCTAGCCAGGCTTATGGGCCCGGTTTCCCGGTTTCAATGGCGTATGTGTTCCCCTGCTGGACGGGACGCTAGTCCATCGCAGCATTGCTTATTTTTGCCAGCTGAGTGGACTGGAGCAACGTGAAATGAAGTGTTTTGCTCAAGAACACAACGCGTCGCCCGGTCCAGG
>NC_068981.1:94534403-94535026 GCF_001194135.2 Octopus bimaculoides
TGTTTATTGAGCGAAATCACCTAAAAGTTCCACGAGGCTCCGGCAGGGGATGGTGGTGAACCCTGCTGTACTCTTTCACCACAACTTTCTCTCACTCTTACTTCCTGTTTCTGTTGTACCTGTAATTCAAACGGTCAGCCTTGTCACACTGTGTCACGCTGAATATCCCCGAGAACTACGTTATGGGTACATGTGTGTGTGGAGTGCTCAGCCACTTGCACGTTAATTTCACGAGCAGGCTGTTCTGTTGATCGGATCAACTGGAACCCTCGATGTCGTAAGCGACGGAGTGCCAACAACAACAATCTTTCTGATTAAATACTTCTTCATAATTTGTGACATCAACTCTGTTAAACGATGGCTTTGATTAATGTAAACAGTAGCGTATCATAATTGCATATTTTAAAGTAATTTTCATTAGTCTTCTAAAAGAATCTATTCTCAAACATTCACTCATTCGTTCTGATAATTTCCAGAAATCAAGTCTAAATAGATTATTTACGTTCATTATTATTGTCCCATAATGTTGCTGCTCCTTCTAAGGCGGCGATCTGGCAGAATCGTAAGCACGCCAGGAAAATGCTTCGCGTATTTCTTCCAGCATTACGTTCTGAGTTCAAATT
>NC_068981.1:94535036-94535953 GCF_001194135.2 Octopus bimaculoides
CACAACGCGTCGCCCGGTCCAGGAATCGAAACCACAGTCTTACGATCATGGTACTGACACCCTAACCACTAAGCCACGCACCCCCACTTGTGAGTGAATTTGGTAGAATGAAACTGAAAGAAGCCCGTCGTGTATATGTGTGTGTGTGTATGTTTGTTTGTTTGTGTGTGTTTGTGTGTTTGTGTGTGTGTGGGTGTGTATGTGTTTGTGTGAGTGTGCGTATAAAAAACAAAAATTGCATGAATAACTTTAGTAAGATTATGAGGTAAAGGAAAGATAAACAAATAACACATGGAATCTAAAGAAAATTGTCTGATACCGCCATGATGTAATGAACAGAAGTCAGAAAGATATTTAAGAGAATTTGAGTAATTAAACTCCGCAAAATATTCAAAATATTCAAAAAATTTTCTTTTATTCCCCACCCTTTAAAGATGATGTTTTAGTTTACATTTTGATTTTCTTTTTCAGTATCATGTTCTCTTACTAATTCTAACTTCATAAAGGTCAAACAAAACATTTTTTTATTGATACTAATCTTTCTGGTTCGTGGAGGCCCAGTGGGTAGGGCAGTGGACACGCGGTCATAGGATCGTGGTTTCGATTCCCAGACCGGGCGTTGTGAGTGTTTATTGAGCGAAATCACCTAAAAGTTCCACGAGGCTCCGGCAGGGGATGGTGGTGAACCCTGCTGTACTCTTTCACCACAACTTTCTCTCACTCTTACTTCCTGTTTCTGTTGTACCTGTAATTCAAACGGTCAGCCTTGTCACACTGTGTCACGCTGAATATCCCCGAGAACTACGTTATGGGTACATGTGTGTGTGGAGTGCTCAGCCACTTGCACGTTAATTTCACGAGCAGGCTGTTCTGTTGATCGGATCAACTGGAACCCTCGATGTCGTAAGCGACGGAGT
>NC_068981.1:94536714-94537518 GCF_001194135.2 Octopus bimaculoides
TATATATATATATATATATATATATATATAAATACTATTACACACACACACACACACACACACACACACATATATATAGATAGATATTTCAGATAGATATTTCAGAATGCAGCCATACTGAGGCACCGCCTTGAATTTGGTCAGCCCCAGACTAGCAGAAGACACTTGCCCAAGGTTCCACATAGTGGAACTGAACCAGGAACCACGTGTATAGGAAGCATGCTTCTTACCACACAGCCATGCCTGCGCCTACATAAATGTATTATAACATTTTATATAATAAGGTCTTTCGGTATTGGTACATGACGTCATTCACCCATACAGCCATCCCTCATGACAGATAAAGAGGTTTGGGTGAAACAAGGGTGAATGACGTCGTCTCCTCATATTGACACTGTAAGCTTATATCGAAGGACCGCCGTACGTATTCATAATCACTGATTGTGTGTGATTATGAATACGTACGGGCTACATATATTTCATATCAAGAGGAACTTCGGAAGTGATAAATATCCAAGCGAGGTGTATACTGCAGATTACTTCTCAGGCCAAGAATATCTTGATTAAATGGAAGTTTACATTCGCGGGGTTCACCTATCACTGTTTATTATTTAAACTTACGTCGATTCCTCTGTGGTGTTGTTTTGCATTTATAATATAATAAATATACAAAAATTATGAAAATGATAGAAAAAATATACAGTCCAGTACTGTTTCTACTTCGCGGATTTTTACCTATCGCGGAGGGCTTTGGAACGTAGCAACCGCGATAGTCGAGGGATTTTTGCGTGTGTGTGTGTGTAT
>NC_068981.1:94537583-94538628 GCF_001194135.2 Octopus bimaculoides
ATATATATATATATATATATATATATATATATATATATACATACCAATGAGTAGACAAACAAAACAAAAAAGCACTCAACACATTTAGTAGGAGTTACGTGTATTATTTTCTAAAACTGAACCAAGGTATATGCAAAGATGTCTGTATAAACTATATATGTGTATCTACGTATGTATATATAATTTAATACATATGTATACATTATATATATTGTATTTTAAATATATAATATTCATACATCATAGTGACTGTAGGCTTGTAGCCGAATTAGACAATACATACATACGTACACACATATACACACGCACATACAAACATACGTATACATATATATACCTTTGCATACATGCATACATGCATATATACATACATATACATATGCATACATACATACATATACAAACATACATACATACATACATACATATGCATACATACATACATAATAGATACATATAGTTTCTCATGCTCACTCCCACACAAATTAATAAACTATATTAAAGAGCTGAATATATCTGAGTCATGACTGAATTTAGTCGTGTTTTTTTATGATACATGATTCTTTAAAGAATACCTGTCCCATATTGCCGCAATGACAACCACATGCGTACACACACACACACACACACACACACACACACACACACATTTATGTATATATTAGTATTATCTTCGTTGAAAAACTTCGATAATGCAAATATGTTAATAGTTACCAGGGTAGCAAAAATCTCACAGAAACTGGGATATTATACCTGGTTAAGGGGTAGAAATTCCATGTTAAAGTGATGTATTTTCAGTTGATATAAAAAATAATAATAATAAATGGAGCAGAACGCATATAATCAATAAGTTCCTTTAATTCCTGCACATGTTTCCGTACGTAATCTTAGCATTCAGTAGAAATCTTGCATTTGTAAAATGGTTCCCTGAAGATAAAATTATATGTATAAACCAGCATCTCTTATTCCTTTGGAGTAGGGTGCATATAATTTTTGAAACATGTGTAGGAATTAAAGGAACTTATTGGTTATATGCGTTTTGCTC
>NC_068981.1:94541626-94544311 GCF_001194135.2 Octopus bimaculoides
GCAACGGCCTAGTGTGGTAAGGGCAGCGAACTCGCGATCGTAGGATCGCGGTTTCGATTCCCAGACTGGGCGTTGTGAGTATTTATTCAGCGAAAATACCTAAAGTTCTACGAGGCTCCAGCAGAGGGTGCTGGCGAATCCTGCTGTACTTTTTCGCCACAACTTTCTCTCGCTCTTCCTTCCTGTTTCTATTGTATTTTTATTTTAAAGGACCAACCTTGTCACACTCTGTGTAAAGCTGAATTTCCCCGAGAGCAACGTTTAGGGGTACAAGGGATAATAAAATCCAATGAATATACTGGTTTATTACCTATTACAAAAAGTATTGAATATTACATTTAATATTCAACTGTAAGGTAATTGGATAAACCGGGTTTATGTGTATTTAAAAAAAATAAAGATAACTAAATTAATAATTATTTATTAATTACAAAATTGGATATCATCTTTGACAGCTGTTTCGATTCAAGACTCTAGAAATTAATTAGTGTAATTAAAGACATTTTAAAGTTGAATCTTATCGGAGGAGGAAACAGACGTACCCTTGCATTTTCATATTATTGCATGTTGAGTGTAGGGAGCAAATAAAATTTGAGTGAAGACAAGATAAGTAAAATGAACATTACAATATCTTCCTGTAAACGAACGTTTCTTTTTTTTACGACCGTGATGCTGATTTCATTTTTGCTTTCCTCATTTAATTATTATTATTCTTAATCACTCTAGGGCGGCGAGCTGGCGGAACTGTTAGCACGCCGGGCGAAATGCTTAGCGACATTTCCTCCGTCTTTACTTTCTGAGTTCAAATTCTGCCGAGGCTGACTTTGCCTTTCATCCTTTCGGGTTGATAAAATTAGTATAAGTTGAACACTGGGGGTCGGTGTAACAAACTTAGCTCTCCTCCGAGATTGCTGGCCTTGTGCCGAAATTTGAAATCAATATTATTACTCACTCTGCGGGGGCTAATATTATGCCTACTGGATCTTTTCTTGGAGTTGCGAAGTACCCTCGTTTCACAGATCTCTCTTCGATTATTGGAATACTATGCTATTCAGGATCCTACATAATGCACTGATGATCCTACATGATATGCTACTATAGTAGAAGACTCTTGCCCAAGCATCTTATCACACAGCAATGCCTGCTCATATATATGTATTATCCATGTATAATATTTATATAATATATGTATATCGTTGCTATTATGCAAAAGTGCCGTAAGTCCAAAACGTTGCTATTTCAGAAAACGAAAAGATTGAGTTCCACCATTCCATAGCAAAACCGACGACACTTCGACAATTTGAAATATCTTGGCGTCTGAAGCAGCTGGAGATACGATAGTTTGACCAAAAGTACCGGCTACTGCAAGCAAAAATAAAACGCATTTGGCCAAATGTGGACATACGATAGTTTAACATAATAGCAACGATATGTATTTATGCATAAGTATGTTATGTATACATATGCACAGTCGCATATATATAATTGCCTATCTATCTATCTATCTATCTGCGTGAGTTTGTGTCTGTCTGCCTATGTATATATAGATTCATATATTTATGTGTGTGTGTGAGTGTGTGCGTACACATATATGTATACATATGCACAGACTTATATACACATACAGATACAAACGTTTATGTGTGTGTTAGTGCGTGCGCGCATTTACGTGTGTGTGTGTGTGTGTATGTGTGTGTGTGTGCGTCGCGCGCGCGCGCATAGTAGGCTTCTTAATTCATGAATAACAACAACTAGGTTACATGCAAACTGGTTTACAGAAGAAATGTGTTTTCTAAAGATTATTACTGAAAAGATTCATTTTGTAAATCGCGGTTTAAAATATTTGCACTGATGTTGTTATCATATTCGAATGTTTACGTGAAACTTCATGTTTTCTTAAACTGGAAATTCAACAAAAGAATCTACATTTAAAAAAATATATATATAGACATTATTTGTGTTTCTGTCAGTGAGAAATTTCCAAGCCTCTTCTATAATTTCACACCACTGACACTTATGTCGGCCAATAACCTTGGGAGCAGAACCTTCAAAATCATTATGCTGACTATCTTATCGTTTTCATCACCACTACGTAACATTTAATGCACATTTGTAAGAAACACACGTATCCTTCTCCGTTGCATCATTTGCCATTGATTGCATGTAACTGAAACTCTCAAAGCCGAAACAAAGTCATGTCCTCACAATTACAAATATCTCCCTCCCTCCTCCTTCTCCGCTTCTCTCTCTCTCTCTCTGCATCTACATAATCATAATTACATTCCAAAGATTAGCCTTCCCCTTCAACGTAGATCTCCGTCGTTTGACAATTAAGATTTAATTGTTCTATCAGCTGAATTGTTTGCTCCAGTATTAACGCGTGAGTGGCTGAGTATTTCTACAGATAAATGTACTCATAATGTAATTGTCTACTTTTTTCTACCACTACTATAATGGCCTCCTTAGTTTACTTTTTTTCTACCACTACTATAATGGCCACGTATGTAGCATGATTCCATAGATCAAGTTATATCCATATAGAAAGCAAGGGATTGAAGAATTTGGCGAGTATCGAGGAAAACTCTGGGGAGAAATGTTTGAGAGTAGTAGTAGAGATAAAGCCAGAAATAGAGGCCTTATTGGTTAGAAGCAACTGGGGTTATTTTCATACATAGCGGTTGTTTG
>NC_068981.1:94544374-94545176 GCF_001194135.2 Octopus bimaculoides
GCACTCCGTCGCTTACGACGACGAGAGTTCCAGTTAATCCAATCAACGGAACAGCCTGCTCGTGAAATTAACGTGCAAGTGGCTGAGCACTCCACAGACGCGTGTACCCTTAACGTAGTTCTCGAGGATATCCAGCGTGACACAGAGTGTGACAAGGCTGGCCCTTTGAATTACAGGAAGTAAGAGTGAGAGAAAGTTGTGGTGAAAGAGTACAGCAGGGTTCACCACCATCCCCTGCCGGAGCCTCGTGGAACTTTTAGGTGATTTCGCTCAATAAACACTCACAAAGCCCGGTCTGGGAATCGAAACCGCGATCCTATGACCACGAGTCCGTGGCCTTAACCACTAGGCCATTGCACCTCTACTTCACACATATGCAATATGGATAGTTTGGTTGGGTGAAATGGAATAAATTTGTGTAGTGTGGAATTGAATGCCAAACGGGTAGCAAAGGTGGAGTCCTCTTTGTGGGGGTACTACTCATGAACACGTGGTTATTGTGAAATAGCAGACAAGGGAATTCCACAAAATTGGTGGAGCTTCGTTTAGCAACATACCACAAGAATCGGCTGCAGTTTGGGAGATGGAAATACGTGAGAGATATACGATGCACGAAAGCGTTTTTCAGAGTACTGATTGTGGTCTTGCTTGCATTAGATGAATAGATAAGCAGAAAGGTAAATAAATAAATAAATAGATACATATATAGATAGATAGATAGACATACAGACAGACAAACAAACAGAGAGACAAAGATAGATAGATTGATAGATAGATCAATATATATATATATATATATATA
>NC_068981.1:94545751-94549503 GCF_001194135.2 Octopus bimaculoides
CACACACACACACACACACACACACACACACACACACACACACACACACACACACGAATAAGCACATGAATGTGAAACAAGGTGGGAAAAAATAATACCCGAATACCGGAGGTAGAGTAATATGCTTTATTATTAAAGCTACAAAAATAACGGAAAAATATCACAAAAAACTGCTACTCAGAGTTTCACGTTCCCGTTCATCATATACATATATACACATACATACATTCATACATACATACGTACATGTATATATATAGTATATATATATATATGTGTGTGTGTGTGTGTGTGTGCGTGTGTGCGTGTATGTATATATATATACGTATGTATGTATGTAGACAGGTTGGTGTTTGTGTATATATTTTCATGTGTTTTCCGACAGTAACCAATTGGTAACGGTGGTGCTTGTTTAGTTACCCAATCAATAATACGTACTATTCAGTGTTTGGACACACAAATACATTTGTAATAAAAAAATCTTACATGAAATCAAATAAGGATAGGCTGCATGAAAGACAACCTGCTGAAAACATCTGCCTCAAGAAACTCAGTTTAAGTCTTTCTAGCATAGATAAAATGGATATAAAAGCGACCAGGACACACAATAAAGATATATCTTGATACGCGCGCACTTGTGTTTATGTGTATGTGTGAGCGGATGTGTGTATGTATGTATGTATGTATGTGTGTGCGCGCGCGTGCATACATACATATAAATATGCATATATGTACACACACACACACACGCACATATATATATATATGTGTACGTACATATGTGTGTGTGTTAAAATCAAAGAATTGCAAATCTGCATATCATGGGAGTGTTAGGTAATATTCGTAGATTGTGAAGAAAATGCTTTCTGTATAGTTGCAAATAGTCAAGTAGATATATATGAAATTATATACTCGGTGTAAATATTCTTAAATGACGAAATCAGTTATAGCTATTTGTTCAGCTTCACAAAAATTTTATTGTACACAAACCACGAATGCTGGGTGTTGTAGAATGATAGTTGTCCTATTTTCATACAGAAGCGTAAAGCAGTTTTCAAAATAATTTCACACTTCCAGATAGAAATAATAGGAGAAATATTTTTCTCCACTCAGTGACATAGGATTTATAATTGTTATAAATACATACATACTTGCACACATACATACATACATACATACATACATACATACATACATACATACATACATACGGGATATGTGACACAGCTTAAATACAAATCTTGAGAAATTAGGCTTCTCAAATCCAGAAAGGAGAAAGCTAATTCGAAGACTACAGATTCAATTCATCACAAAAACTATAAAAATCTGTAAAACTTTCCAAAAGTTTATAATTCAAATATATATGAGCATGTTTAGATATGCAACTATATGCATGAGAATACATGCATAAAACAAAACGTACGAATCTGCACACATGCATACATACATACATACATACATACAAACATACATACATACATACAGACATACATACATACGTACATACGTACATACATACATACATACATACATACATACATAGTACATACGTACATACATACATACATACAAACATACATACATACATACATACATACGTACATACGTACATAATACATACATACATAGTACATACATACATACATAAAAACAAAAATACCCTGTTGTTGAAATTCCAATGAAGGAGCCTTGGACTTTGGTTAGTAACCGGCTCTTTCTCTATTGGCAAGAAATCTTGAAATAAAACTGAACACTGACACACATATGCCAAACTTGAGAAATTAGATTTCTCAAAACCAGAAAGGAGAAAGCTGATTCGAAGGCTATAGATCCAATCCATTACTGGAACTGTAAAAATCTGTAAAACTTTCCAGAAGTTTATCATTTAAGTATATATGAGCATGTTTAGATATGCAAGTATATGCATGAGAAGACATGCATAAAACCAAAACATGTAAATTTGCACCTATACATACATACATACATACATGCCCTGTTGTTGACGTCGAAATTCCTATGAAGGAACTTTGGATCTAAGTTAGAAACTGGCCCTTTCTCTATTGGCACGAAATCTTGAAATAAAACTGAATAAGGGTATATATACATACGTATGTCTGTGTGTATGTAATATATGTATGTGCATCTGTGTGTGTATGTGTGTGCGTGTGTGTGTGTGTGTGCACGCGCGTGCACGTGTGTGTGTGTGTGTAGTTGCTCAACTCAAATAATCTTTTAGTGAGGTGGCATGAAGGTGTCATACTTGTATCGTAAATACAAAAGCAATCTAGAACATAATATCATCCATTAAATTAGAATTTGATCCTGTACATATCTATGGAAATGTAAAAGTACGTAGACAAAGCATTCCCCTATGACCTATATCTCAAATAAAAACACCTAGACACAATCACTAAACAATTGAACAATGCAAAACAATATACTTCAGAAAGGTATAGTGCACTCTTTAGTAAGCTTAGAGAAAAACAGCAACATAGTGACATTACCGAAGTTCTACAGGCAGGGACAATTGAAATTGTAAGCAATACATAGAAACACCCAAGTATTAAAGTACACGTTAATAGCAGCTACCATACAAAGGATATAATTAGTTTCTAGAAAAAACGGAGGTATGTTTTCGTAGAAAGTTATTATTAGGTAAATAAAATGATGGTCTAATAATGTGTTCTTTTTGGGGCATAACGTTTGCAGCGATTTACGTGACCATGATGGATATCATAGAAGTATTAAGACATAACAATATGATAGCATACCAATTATGTATACAGGGTATTTGTCGTAACTGTAATCTTACAAGCGTATTACAAAGGAACTCATATAAAATATGCAGAAAAAACCTTGATGAAAGAGATAAAACTTGAACACAGTATTGCTTATTGGCTTTATCACACACGCACATATAATATTGATGTTGTTATTTATGTCCTCTAAACTAGTGGTCCGACAAATCGAAAACAATAAAATGTTATCACACTGAAATAAATACTGGAACCAATGTAATCAATCAGCTAAAATGCATTGAATGTGGTGTCCCAGTATAGACTACAACTATTCACTTAAACTAATAAAAATATATAGGGATAAAGAAAACATTTGTGTTAGTCCCTATGCATGATGATTATGCGTGTGTGTGTGTGAATGTGAGCTTCTTTTCTTTCATTGGGTCCTCTTGACGTCCGTCCGTGAACTGATGCGGGACACAAAACTGTGCTCTGCATCGAGAATTGGTACGCACAATGTCATTTCATTCAGCCAAGAGAGAAATTTCCTCAACGTCGACGTCCACGAGTGATCTGGCGTAGTTCTGGTAGAGTTAAATAGTCCACTGGTGGGCTTAAGCTTCCTTTGAGTTAGACATTCTATTCTATTGTCAATTTTACTCTGCTTCACTGAGCACATGGACTTTTCATTGACGTCACTAACAGATTTATAATTCGTCTTGTACCTTTTACTGACTGACAGTTTCATAGTTTTATGGTTCGCTTTTCGTATATTTTTTATATATATTTAGTCATGATTTATTGGAACAATTTATCATATATAACATTACTTTTAATTAGTTTTATCAGAATATATATATATATATATATATATATATATATGTATGTATAGGGATGGTATAATTAAAATATCATCACGAGTGGTAAGCGAATTATCAGCCGTACAGGTAAATTAATAAAATATATACATACAATATTAGATATGTACACACACACACACACACACACACACAC
>NC_068981.1:94550755-94551461 GCF_001194135.2 Octopus bimaculoides
TGTATGTATGTATGTATGTATGTATGTGCGTGTACATGTGTGCGTGTATGCATCTGTGTACATGCGTATGCATGTGTGCATGCCTATACACATGTATGTATATATGTATATATGTATGTATGTGAGTATGCACGTATGTACTTATGGATGTACGTGAGTAATAGGGTAAGTGTGTAGACGTGTGTGTGTGTGTGTGTGTGTGCATATGTATGTACATGTGAATGTATGTTTATGTACTGATATGTGCGTCAGTTCAAGTTGTATACATGACAGTTACTTTGTTGAAGGTTGTATATACGCACATATATACATATGCATATACACATATGTAAACACGCACACACATATATGCGGGAGTATTTGCCGAGATAACTTGAGGTCAAGGGAATA
This sequence comes from Octopus bimaculoides, assembly GCF_001194135.2. Lineage (NCBI taxonomy): Eukaryota > Metazoa > Mollusca > Cephalopoda > Octopoda > Octopodidae > Octopus > Octopus bimaculoides. The sequence continues at coordinate 94,551,146 of NC_068981.1, forward strand.
TTCAACAATAGTTGATCTTCATAAAATAGATAGTGTGAACTGCACTTGAAAAACAACTGATTGGAAAATGAGTATGTTTGTATGTGGATCTGTGTGTACGAGATCCACGCACAAAACATACTCATACATAACCTGTTGACTTGATAATTTTCCAACCAGTTGTTTTTCAAGTGCAGTTCACACTATATAGTTTATGAGGATAAACTAATGTTGAATATTCGCTTGAGCTCAAGTTATCTCGGCAAATACTCACGCACACGTGCAGCTGTTTGTGTGTGTGTGTGTGTGTGTGTGTTTGTGTGTGTGTGTGTGTGTG
>NC_068981.1:94551471-94563893 GCF_001194135.2 Octopus bimaculoides
GTGTTTGTGTGTGTGTGTGTGTGTTTGTGTGTGTGTGTGTGTGTGAGTGTAAACTAGGTTCTCTCTATTGATTTAAACTCACGCACTCGCACAGTACCCAAACAGAAACACATTCTCGCACACGTATAAATGAGTAAATTTAGAATTATGCACATTCACATACATACATACATACATACATACATACACACACAAAAACTTTTATCACCTACTCGTTTCAGTCATTGAACTGCGGCTATGCTGGGCCCCCAGTACCTATTTTTTAAAGTTTATTACGTATTCCATCGGTTTTTTTTTCCGAACCGCTAAAGTTACGGGGACGTAAACAAACCAACATCGGTTGTCCAGCGGTAGTGAGTGGCAAGTACAGACACAAAGACACAACGACACACAGATAGATACATATATACACACACATAACTTTCTATGTATGTATGTATGTATATATGTATGTATGTATGTATCTATCTTCCTTCTCTCTCCCCTCACACACACACACACACACACACACACACACACACACACACACACACACACACACACACACACATAGCTCTGACTAAAACAAAATAAAATGAAAATTTAAAGGTAGGGCTACAGCACAGCTTCTTCAGTGATGGACAAAAAATGATGAGAACTGGTGGATATAGAAAACCCCCCGAGCAACTAGGGAGAAAGTTTGACCCGACAGCCTTTCCTCCGTCTCTCCAGTTCAGATGGTGAAATTGAGAGACTGTAAATAGAGTGTCGCTCCAATGCATTCAACTTCTGAGGTGCAAGAAGTTCCCCTTGAATTTGTAATGCATAAACACTCCAACCAGGCTAGTGACCTACGTGATGTCCGAGAACCCCATAGCCACACCAAACTCGCCTAACATGGTTCACCTAGACCAAAGTTCCCCTTCACGAGAGAGAAGGATTCTCCTCTCTAATAGGATGTATTCTTTCTAGCAGTCTAATAATCTGGTTGAGTAAAATACGGAGGTTGACCTCGCATTTCTCATCAAGAATCTTGCAAAACAAATACAAAAGCAAAATTTTGGTAACTCAAGTGCAAGTGAAACCCTTCTGTGTGTAAGCAAAGGAATGCTTACATTTGAGGAATTGGGTCTATTCTAGCAATAAGATTCAGTTAAAGTTATAGTATAAACAGCCAATGATAGCCGTTACATAATTCTGTACTTTAGTTTTCTATTCACTGTTTCAGTATTTTCTCATTATTTCAAATATCTGTTAATCTTCTCTGGGCTTTGTATGACTGCTAATCTGACCATTCTTCTCTAGCATCGCGCTCTTTGAATCTTATAGAATTATCCATATATTGCTTTTAATAGAAGAAAATAAGACATTTTAAGTTTGACTGAAAATTGAAGAAAAGAAAAATAGATTTGTTAATTTTGTTTTCTACTTGATGATTGTGAGTCACGCGCTAGTTCTGGAGCACATCTTCTAACTAATGATCATGTTTATTATGATGAAGATTAGCATGATTATAATTAGAGTAGGTACTGAAGTGGTGTAGGATTAAATACCCTGCATTATTCTTCTCTATGAGTCCAAAACCCAATAGAGTCAACTTTCTTTTACACCCTTCTAGGGTCAATAAAAACGTACTATTTATATTATTTGGGGATTAACTCAAGCGGTTATGCTTCTTCTCTAAATTGTGCAATCCTAATGATAAATGCAATACAAATTCAACTATTTCAAACGACTTGCATCTAATATGAAAAGTGAAAGCTCTGTTCCTTACTTTTGGGCATATACACGGATTTCATTATTATTCTATGAAGACGAGATGAAATGAAACGAGATGATAGCAAATGATATCTTATTTCTCAAACATAAAAGCAGAGAACTGGCAGGAACGTTAGCATGCCGGACTAAATGTTGAGCGGCATTTCTTCTGCTTTACGCTCTGAATTCGAATTTCCCCGTGATCGACTTTGTCTTTCATATTTTCGTGGTCAATAAAGTATCAGTTGAGCAGTGGGGTCAATATAATCAACTAGTCCCCTCACCCAAAATTTCAGTCTTTGTGCCTATAGTAGAAATGAGTATAAGAATCACTGGGTACAAATAAATTCATGTCTGATCAAAACCCAAACGCAGTTTTGGTTACTGGCAAGAAGTGTTTCTCTTGCGTCTCTTATAGCCAAAAGTCACAAACGTTACATATTTCGTACCTCTATAAAACTAAGAGCTCATTAATTATTTATATAAGATATTACACAGCAGTTTTCTCGTTACACATTTTTTTGATCATTTGTTTCATTGTTGTTTTCTGAAGCTTGTGATTCATTCATGTGACCATGCTACGCATGGCCCAGGTTTGAGAAACAAATATAAATTTAGTTACAAAATTATGCAAAAAATTGTTAGAAGATTTGCTTGTTTTGTATGTTACATTTATATAATGCGTTAATTAGATCTGATGTTTGTGATTTATCGACGAGGAAAAGAATGGGGATATGTTAAAAGTACTGCGACCTGTTTGAACTAAAGAAGAAATAAACAACATTTACAATTGTCGTGTGAAATAAACTAGAGAACAGCTAAGGCACGTGCAAATTTTTTAAACAGGTTTGCTAATTGAAGTTGTTTTCAAAATATATTTAATCCGTCGTGAATGTGGGAAAATGTCTTTTTACAGGTGCATCAGTTTGTCTAAAAAAAATGTCTGTATAGTCTAATGAATGAGTTGGGGATTCAAGGTTTTATGTTGGCCTAATGTTGATTCTATTTTCGCTGAGTTGTCTGATGTCATTTAACGGTGGGGGACAACGTTCCCTATATTTATACGTACATACACACGTACATAGAAAGCGAACAAAAAATACTGCTTTGTAGTAGAAGTCAGCTGTCTAGCAAATGTGAGTGCTTTGCCTAAATTACTATGGCGAATTGACAGAGTATCTCAATTTTTTAAAACTCTAACTATTCTTCGGGTAACGCAAATACGGTTTGGACACCTGTGTTCCGAATAAAATTAATAGAACCACCTGATGCTTAAAAGTTTATTTCCTGAATTTCACCATTAGACAATGGTGCAAAAGGATATGTAAGAAATTGCTTATGTAATTATTTCTAAATGATGAATTTTCTAAAAAAGAACAATGAATAGGAATTTACAGCCGTCAATTAGAGAGGCGGCAAATACATGTAAAACATATTTCTCAGATTAGAAACCCTTTTCGGGGATACATTACAGAAATTATGACACAAAATATGTGAAAAAAAAAAAGAAAAAAAATCCACAGTAATTTTAAATACTGGGAAAAGATGAAATCAATAACATAGACTGAAACATATTCTACAGCTCAGTGGGGATTTGAAAAGTTTATCAAAAGTTTTCCTTGTTCTTATAACTCTGAGCGATCAGACCTATTTCAATTACATAATATATTGTTCTATATGTGCCTGGAATTCAAAGGGCCAGCCTTGTCACACTGTGTCACGCTGAATATCCCCGAGAACTATGTTAAGGGTACACGTGTTTGTGGAGTGCTCAGCCACTTGCACGTTAATTTCACGAGCAGGCTGTTCCGTTGATCGGATCAACAGGAACCCCCGACGTCGTAAGCGACGGAGTGAGTGTTCTATATACGTCATGCCTCAGTCTGATTGAGGACCATTCCGTCTAGTCGGACAGGTCATCAATTTAATATGTAACTTGTCACCAATCTAATATACTGTTTGTATACTAGTTTTCTATTTTTGTTTTTTAGTTTAAGTTTGCAGGATATGATTTGAGAAAGATTTGGTTGTTAATTCTAGTAGTTCGAACGATCTCATATGGGCCCACGGTTGTTGTTTAGGTCTAAGTCAGCTCTAAATAAGCAGACTTAAAAGCATTCCAGCAGTGACCATCCCGTCTTTTCCCCATGTACAGGGGACTCAGGAACACACTATTTGGTATATCCTTTTCTAAGACGGTAAGGTTTGATTTGAGGGTGATTTGGCTGCTATTTCTAGCAAGTCGAACGTCTGGGTGAAGACATACTTGTTGGCTCTAGATATTTAGCATGTGTTGGAGCTGTTGTTCAACGATGCTTGAGAGAATATGATGGTGCGTGAGCTGGTCTGTGGAAATGTGAGCATAAGTAAAAAGAATAGATGTTGAGAAGTTTCAGTTCTGGATATATTATTCTTGTGCATGAGATTGACTTTCTGACCTGAGAGGTAAGTTCTCTCGCAGTTTTTGTGTCGTTTCTTAAAAAAGTGATGATTATATTGGTTTTAAGTGGCATCTTGGGCAAGTTTCTTCTACTATAGCCTCGGGCCGACCAAAGCCTTGTGAGTGGATTTGGTAGACGGAAACTGAAAGAAGTCCGTCATATAGATGTATATATATATGTATATATGTGTGTGTGTGTGTATGTTTGTGTCTGTGTTTGTCCTCCCAACATTGCTTGACAACCGATGCTGGGTGTGTTTACGTCCCCGTAACTTAGCGGTTTGGCAAATGAGACCGATAGAATAAGTACTAGGCTTCCAAAGAATAAGTCTTGGGGTCGACTAAAGGCGGTGCTCCAGCATGGCCACAGTCAAAAGACTGAAACAAGTAAAAGAATAAAGAGTAAAGAGTGAGGAATAGAATCAAATGATTTGTGGGACCAAGTCTTATGTTGCCTATGTGGGGCGATATGAGTTATAGTGTAAACGCATGTTGCGACCTGGAAAGAGGAGTGCGACAATGAGTCATTTAAGCGTTTTTGAAGGAGTGTGAAGAAATGTAATGGGTTTGGGTGATGTTGATTGATTCGGAATTTTTATATTCCCAAAATTCCAGCTTTTTGCAGTGTGGTATTGTTGCTCTGAACGAGTACATTTATGATCAAAGTTATTACATCCGTGACAGTCCCATCTTTTTGTATCTCTACTACATTCTCAAATGTGTTCTCTTTTAAAAAAACAATGGCGCGCAATTTGATGGATATTTGTTTGGTATTTGCAGCAGAACAAATGACTGTGTAGAGCAGAGGTTTTCAAACTGTGGTCCGCGGACCACAGGGGGTCCGCAAGGACAAGACAGGGGGTCCGTGGACAGCAAATACTTTTTATGGGCAATTTGATTTTATATATGTTTTTTAATCGAAATCTTTTAATTGACAACAAACCTATTTGTTTAAAACTGTTAATAAATAAATGTAAAAATATATGTTATTTTAAGCAAATATTTATGTATAAATTTTATAAGCGTTTATAAGGGGGTCCCTAAGGTAAAGCCTGAAATATAAAGGGGTCCGCAAGTCAAAAAGTTTGAAAAACCCTGGTGTAGAGGCTCTGGTTGTTTCTATAGTGTGGTATTGAAGACATATGCACTCATTTCTTCAGCTCCTTAAGTGTTTTAGGTATGTTAGAGATTTTGTCACTAAGAGCTTTTTATTTTGTATATGTATATATATAATTTTTAAAATCTCTATTGCTTTTCCGGTATTTGATGGAAGGAAAAGTGTTTGATAAGCGACTTTTCCTGCATGTGGTGTGTAACTTTATTACTTGAAGTTATTTTGACATGGAATGTGGCGTGCCTGTTACACTTGTTTATGCTGCTAATGACTTCATATAGCTTTTACTGTCTATTTTGTGATTGGTGTTAGATACTAAATATTTAGCATTCTTTGTTTTTACTTTCTTTGTTGCTTCGTAACTTCCCTGTTTGGTTGCCTAAAGCTGAGTTTTATTTCCTGTTGCATGGTATTTCGGGATTGCATCTGAAGTTATCTCTGGTTATATTGAGTTGACTATGGACATGGTTTTTAAAGCATCATCTATTACTTTGTTGAATATATGTATATCCTACAATTAGTGTTCTAGTGAATGTTATGCTGGTAAAATTTGCTAGTCACAATTTTCTCTCACTGGGATATTTTGAACTTTGGGAATGTTTTCGTTCGTTTATTTGTTTCTGTTTATCCCTTAGAAGATCCCCGATCGAGCAGACTATGATCAAAGGTAGTTCTGTCACAACTATCTCGTCGTTTTTCGTTCACAGTGAAAATATGACTACATTATATAATGCAGGAAGCCCCCGCCCGCGGGCGCAGTTGCGCTCGCAGGCTGGTATACTTATATGTACAATATATACTAAATTTTTCAATTATAAAATTTATATAATATTCGTATGCCTATTTACGAAATAAGTCGCGTTTCCACTACAACTTAAAACGGTTAGACTCGAACAGAAAATCGTCCGGTAATTGCCATTTGTATGGAGATTTTGTTTTCACTATAAAACACATAATGCTAGGTTTGTACCACCCCCTATAGTATAGTTGAGACTCAACTATACTCTAGCTGAAAAATATAGGCTACCTCATAAGTAATATAAACGTCTTAAAGGGTGGCAAGCTGGCAGAAGCGTTAGCACGCCGGTCGAAATGCTTAGCGGTGTTTCACCTGCCGTTAAGTTCTGAGTTCAAATTCCGCCGAGGTCTACTTTGCCTTTCTTCCTTTCGGGGTTGATTAAATAAGTACCAGTTACGCACTGGGGTCGGTGTAATCAACTTAATCTCTTTGTTTGTCCTCGCTATGTTTAGCCCCCTGTGGGCAATACAGAAATAAATATAAGCGTCCTAAATTCAGTGGTGGCGTTAATGAAGATGTTACGCGTCAATTTAATGTCTTAAACTTATCTTTATTATACATAGATATATAAAAGATTTACACAGATATAAGAGTTAGAACTTCTAATCCACCCGCAGACCATTTTCTTTGGAAATTTTTGCCCACCGCACTAAAAATTTCCCCACCCCTTATATAATGAGTCATGCATTTTTAAGACGCTCATTTGGAAGAGATTTGACTACTATTCCTTAGATGAGTTTTCGTCAACTCATACTCATGTTTTTAATACGTGAATGTATTGTGATATTGGTGAGTAGGTAGTCGATAAGTACTCAGAAGAGAAAGTTATATTTGGAGACGAGTAATTGTAGATGGATTTGTAAAGATATCTGTATATGCTGTAAAGGTATGTGTATATATCACCATGTCTCATCTTGCTTGTATGAACTGATTTGTGTTTATACAAAAATGTGCCGTGTGGTGGTGTGCATTGAAGTATTTCCTAATAATGTCATTTTGGATTGTGTTTAGATATTGTAGTTGAAGCATGTCGCTTTGTAGGGCGCTTAGTGAAGCATGGTTTTTGAAAGCGGTATGTATATTTATGTTGCTAGTCTAGTCGTGTCTTGTTAGTATTTGTGATTCCGTTATATACAATATATACTTATGTAACGAATATTATAGAATCTACACCGTAGTGGTGAATTTTTTTGACTCACAAAGATATTTTTTGTACTCCTTCCATAACCCACAATTGATCTGCATATAGATAAGTTTGCCTAGCATTCAAACGATAACAATAACAACGACGACGACGACAACAACAACAGTAGTGCTTTCAAATTTTGGTGCGAGGCCAGCAAGTTTTGGGAGGAGGGTGTAAATCGATTACATCGACTCCAGTGCCCAGCTGTTACTTTATCGATACCCGAAAGGAAGAAAGGCAAAGTCGACCTCAGCGGAATTCGAACACAGAACGTAAGGACGAACGAAATGTCGCTGAGCATTTTAGCCGGCGTACTAATAATTCTGCTAGCTCGCCGCGTTAATAATAATAATGAAGATGATAACAATAATAATGATTTTTTTCTACTAAAGGCACAAGGCCTGAAATTTTGGGGGAGGGGGACTAGTCGATTACATCGACCCTAGTGTTTCACTGATACTTAATTTATCGACCTCGAAAGGATGAAAGTCGACCTCGGCAGAATTTGAACTCAGAACGTAAAGACACACGAAATGCTGCTAAGCATTTTTCCTGGCGTGCTAACGATTCTGCTAGTTTGCCACCTTAATAATAATAATAATAATGATAATTATTATTATCATCATCATCATCATCATCATCATCATCATCATCATCATCATCATCATCATCATTATTATTATTATTATTATTATTATTATTATTATTATTTCAAATTTTTGCCATAAGGGCAGCTTGGGGGAGGTGAAGATGAATCGATTACATCGACCCCAGTGTTTAACTGGTACTCAAAACGTAGCCACGGGCAAAATACCGCTAAGCATTTCATCCAGCACACTAACGATTCTATCAGCTCGTCGCCTTAATAATAATAATAATAATAATAATAATAATAATAATAATAATAATACTCTTGTGTTTTTCTCCGTGACAACATATGAATGAGAAAGGAAAGATAAATAAATAAAGAAGGAAGGGCGATGGCAAATTGGTAGTGGGAGCGTTTCAACTCTGTGTGAGTACATGTGTGTGTATGTAAAAGGGAGGTATGTGTATGTGTGTGTAATGGAAGTGGGATGGTGAACACCCAACGCTGAAAAGAAAAATCAAACAGCGTTTCAACTGTGTGAGTATATGTATGTGTGTGCGTGTACAAGAGAAGTATGTGAATGTTTGTATATGTGAACTAGCGTTCTTTCAGTAATTAACGATGACCGATGTCACATCTCAAAATACACCACTAGATAACATTGACAAGTGTATTAATTTGATTTACCATCCATATTCTATCTTTTGTCCTTATTTATATATAAAATACTACAATTCGCCGTCATTTTTGACGGCACGGGGCCCAGCTAGTAATAATAATACTTTAGGCACAATGCCTGAAATTTCACGAGCGTGGGGTTAATCGTTTACATCCACCCGGCATTTCACTGGTACTTTACTTTATCGGCATCGGAAGGATAAAGGGCAAAGTTGAACTCGATAAATAATTGTCAAAAAGTATTTCCAAAATCCGAGTTGTCTTATCTGTTGCTAGGACATTGTTCTAGTATCTGCTTTGTAAGAAAATATCGAGTGACATTAAATTGTTGGCCGAATAGAGATAACTTTTTTCTAGAAGGGAACTTTTAATATTCTTGAGCTGAGACTTAGACATGAATTAAAATACTATAACCCGGTAGATAAATTTTGTATTTACTCCGCCAGTTTCTTCTAAAAAACCTATTATAACTTAGTATTTTATATATGACAATTTTACGATACTTCTCGACGTCGCTCGTGACATTCAGAGGGTGGGTTTTTAATTGTAGGACTCTACTGAATATTTTATTGCATTTTGTTCTCAACTGCGTTAGCACTCCGTCGCTTACGACGTCAAGGGTTCCAGTTAATCCGATCAACGGAACAGCCTGCTCGTGAAATTAACGTGCAAGTGGCTGAGCACTCCACAGACACGTGTACCCTTAACGTAATTCTCGGGGATATTCAGCGTGACACAGTGTGACAAGGCTGACCGTTTGAATTACAAGTACAACGGAAACAGGAAGTAAGAGTGAAAGAAAGTTGTGGTGAAAGAGTACAGCAGGGTTCGCCACCACCCCATGCCGGAGCCTCGTAAAGCTTTAGGTGTTTTCGCTCAATGAACACTCACAACGCCCGGTCTGGGAATCGAAACCGCGATCCTATGAACGCAAGTCCGGTGCCCTAACCACCAGGCCATTGCGCCTCCGTTCTGAACTGTATACAGCTTTTAAATGTATTTTGTTCCAGTGCAATAACTTTTTGCATTGTGAACCTTATCTTTTCCGACTGTGAACTTCCTCTATTTCATTTGTGACCTTCCTCTTTTCCGACTGTAGATTTCCTCTTTTCCTACCGTAAGCTTCCATTTTACTGACTACAAACTTCCCCTTTTCTGATTGTGAATCTGATCTTTGCGGAGAATATTGTCTTTCCTGACAGTGAACATCCTTTTTACTAATTGTGAACACCATCGTTCCAATGCTGAACTGTCTTTGTGAATGTGAACATCCTTCCCGACTACGAAACTTTTCCGTTACGTAAAATACATTTCGCACGGTTTGATATCCTTTTAATTTCAAGTAGCATTGCTTTACACGTAAACACGTGAAGGTGTCCAACTGGCAGAGTTATAAGAGCGTTGGATAGATTACTTTTAGTCAATCATTCAGGATCTTGGAGCTCTGAGTTCAAATCCCAGCGAGGTTAAATTTACCTTTCATTCTTTCGGGGCCAATAAATAGAGTATCAGACCAGTATTGGGCCCAATTCTTCTCTTTCTTTCTTTGCTTGTCTTTCATTATCTCAACTTTTAGAAAAAATCGACTATAGTTAGATCTTAGGTGGGATGAGCACCGCCGCATTAATGTATTGGGGGCCCTATAGCATGGTTTAACATTATTCGATCAAGGATTGCGTGTATATGTTGTTATTCGGTCCTCTAGAAATAGTAGCCAAATCTTGCACAAATTACACCAATCATCTTAAAACATGAAATACACACCAGATAAATGTAATCCTAAAAAGACTGAGAGATCATAGCTGGCATGCCTTTCATCATAGGTCGTCTCAATCAGGGCTAATCTGGGACTAAATAACGACTGTTACTATGATAAGTAGGAAGTCCTCGAGCAGGGGTTCAACTAAATAGTACTTTACTTAGGTTTTCAAAGAAATAAAAGTTTTTATTTTCCTCAAAAACACAAAAAAAAAAGAGGAAAAATGATTATAAATCTTCCTTTTGTCATTACTATAGAAGTGATACAGAAAGTAATACAATTTTTATTTGTATTAAAGCTCAAAGCCTGAAATTTTGCAGGAGAAGAACAGCCGACTACATCGACCCCAATACTTGACTTGTACTTAATTGTATCGGACCAGGAAGATGAAAGACAAAGTTAGACACGGCGTGATTTGAATTCAGAACGTAAAGAGCCAGAAAAAATGCCGCGGTTAATTTTGGTTTTTGCAAATCCACCGTCTTTATTTTGTCATTACTCTATGATTTCCATCTACAGTAAAGAGCATCTATGTGGAAAGTTTTTCATGCGATATTCATGCTTTAAAAGTTCACATACCTATGAACCTCGTTCCGCATAGCTTGTTGTTTTGATGGGTGACATTACAGTGACAATTGCATGTTTGTAAGTTATTTTTAAACGTGACACATGATTGAAGAGTTTCTCTACACCCAAATCCAGTTCTGTTGAATGTCGTCACGAGTCTTTGTAGTGTACTCGTTATTACTTGTTAGTAGATACGTGTGTGTGTGTGTGTGTGTGTGTGTGTGTGTGTGTGTGTGTGTGTGCGCGTGCGCGTTTATTCAGTTATGTGGACGTATATTCGCATTTGTATTTGTGTGCTGAAATATATTTACAAAATGCAGCAATGTTTATTTGCAATATGATTTCAGTTAGAATCTCTAACGAAACATGTACAGGAAAACAATGCAATGAGCAGAACTGAATTTAAATTGGCTTAGCTATCTTTTTCATATCCAACAGCATCCCAAAATCTACGAAGAATTTTTTCAACCGCCAAAATTCATGAAGTGATCGTGGGTCCAATACCAGCTTTCTGAATACTGATGGCCATAACCTCTTATAATCCGGAACTCGAAAATCCTACGGTCGCAAGACTAGTTTACTCGTACTTTGTACAGTACAGTATTAATAAGCAAGTATAATTTACACTAATGTACAGATACCTGCATTTCATTCAATTACATAAGTAAATTTAGTATTGCTTCTTTAATATTGCAGGCAATAGGGCCCTATGACGAACTTTCTTACCACAGCAAAGAAACGCTAGCTCAGGTGGTTTGGGCATATCACCCTCTCATCAGGGATGTCCAAAAAAAATCCTTGAAGGAACAATCAAAGGTGGCAGATGCAGAGGCAGACAGAGAAAGAGGTGAGGAAAGAGTATCTGTGAGTGGACAGGCCTAAAGATGAGGGACGCAGTGCGAGAGGCGGAAGCCAGGGACGGGAGGAAGAATCTGGCCGCAAAGTCATCAGTTGTGCCCCAACGGTCAGTCAGACTACAGAATATGTAATGAAATGTGCTGTTGCTTCCTTTGGTGTGTTCAGCTCTGGTTCAGAAAAATCAGTAATCCGGGAACTAAAGATTCTTGAAAATCAATGTTGTTCGTATATTTACAAAATCAGTCTTTTATACACTGAAGCTATTTCCCACTTCGTGATTTAATATACACACATACACACCATACATATGTATATATGTACGTATTAATGTCGGTATATGAATGTACGTATGTATGGATTTATCAATGTCTGTATATAAATGTCTGTATGAATTTCTTTGTCGTTCCCTTTGTGCCATCGTTTTCATTTTTATTTATAAATAACGCTACGTACACATTTTCTCCACTTCCAGATGCTTTCTTATTGTCCAGTTGCCTATCTATTTATCTATCTATCAATCTATCTATCTATCTATCTGTCTATCTGTCTGTCTGTCTGTCTGTCTGTCTGTCTGTCTGTCGTTCTCTATCGTTCTATCACAGGGTAGAAGTAGAAACCAAAGAGACGAGTAAAAAGAGGGAGAGGAAATATTTTAAGACTTGACCTGTTGGGTAAGACCAAAGAGTAGTATATAT
>NC_068981.1:94564844-94568377 GCF_001194135.2 Octopus bimaculoides
ATATATATATATGTATATACGTGCAGTATACATACACATGCAGCATATATACACATTTACGTATATGTATGCACACTCGCACGTCCAAACATACATAGACATATACATACATGCGTATGCATGCTTAGACGCACATACATATATCATTGTGCGAATGTCAATATGATTTACTCACTTCACTTATTCAAAAAGAACCTAACCTGACACTCTCTACCTTAATTCACACACTCTGTACACAAAAGGACCTTGTCAGAATACCGTCTTAAACCCAACGCCTATAAGATATTTTCTTTATTGACATTTCCTTCGATTAGTCATATATTTTTTCATTTATAATTGTTATAAATTTCTATCTTCTATTCCCTTCTCCAACCCAAATTTTCCAAATTTTTAACTTAAGCCATAATACAAAGCATAATGTAGGCAATTCTTTTAAAGTCACTAATCCAGACACTACCAGTTGCGCACTGGGGTCGATGTAATCGACTTAATCCCTTTGTCTGTCCTTGTTTGTCCCCTCTATGTTTAGTCCCTTGTGGGTAATAAAGAAAAAAGAAACGTTACCACGTCAGGTGAAATGCTTAGCAGTATTTCGTTTATCTTTACGTTCTGAGTTAAAAAATCCGTCGAGGTCGACTTTACCTTTTATCTTTTCGGGGTCGATAAATTAAGTACCAGTTGCGTACTAGGGTCGGTCTAATCGAGTGGCCCTTTCCCCCAAAATTTCGGGCCTTCTGCCTAGAGTAGAAAAGAATATTGGTTTCAAATAAGGCGGCGAGCTGGCAGAAACGTCAGCACGCCGGGCGAAATGCTTAGCGTATTTCGTCTGTCTTTACGTTCTGAGTTCAAGTTTCACCGCGGTCCCATTTGCCTTTCATCCTTTCAGGGTTGATAAATTAAATACCAGTTGCATACGGGGTTCGATCTAATCGACCGCCCGTTCCCCCCAAATTTCGGGCCTTGTGCCTAGAGTAGAAAAGAAGATTGGTTTCAAATTTTGGTACAAGGCCAGCAATTTCGGGTGAGGGATAAGTCGATTACATCAATATCAGTATTCAGCTGGTACTCATTTTATCGACTCCGAAAGGATGGGAAAGGGACAGAGTCGACCTCGGCGGTATTTGAACTCCGACTTAAGGGCCGATGAAATACCGCGCAGCCTCTTTCTCGGCGTGTTAACGATTCGCCTTAAAGACCGCTTTTAATATTGATTCTAAATTTTGGCACAAGGCCATCAATTACGGGAGAGGGAATAAGTCGAATACATCTACCCCAGTGTTCAACTGATGCTTATTTTACCGACCTCGCAAGAATGAAAGGCAGAGCTTTCCCCAGCGGAATTTGAACTCAGAAGGTAAAGACGGACGAAATATTGCTAAGCATTTTACCCGATGCGTAACGATTCGACCAGCCAGCCGCTTGACCACTTTTGGTATTAACCTATATTTTCTTTTACGAGTCACTTACATGACTATAGTTATTTAATGTGTAACTTGAGTTAACTCTAGCGAGATAGCTCGTCCATATCAACCCATATCTTCTCGAAACGGCCGTAAGATTTTGTACTTATTAAGGATTCCTCATGAATCATCTTATACTAAATTTCTTATCTCCCCTCCTCATTGATTCTAATACAGACATTCGGACCTCGCAATTCTTATATGTATATAAATGTTTATATAATTATGAATTTTTATATATTTATAAATCTTCGTATGTATATGTGTTTATGAATTCTTATAAATTTTTATCATGTCTCGTATATGTGAACGCATCTATGTATATTGTATGTTGTGAAGAATTTCGATAATTTGAAATGGATTGAATGAATATGTACACCGATTTTTGAAATTTGTTTCTCTCCTTCTTAATTTTAAATATATAATATTTGGTTTTAGACATTTCATTCCTAATTTCTGATTAATTATTGGCAGTACTATAATTAACCTACAAAATCATCCATATTAGATGTAAAGTTAACCATTGTTTTTGTTGTATCTCAGGAGGTTCATTACGTGAATTACAATAACACACGCAACGGTTCAATATCACGGTTAAATGTTGTAGGAGTGGTGGGGTTGGCAGGGTTAATTCCGTATCTATCGGTGGGTCTGGAACGAAGATCGGGTGGTGGTTGGGGTTGAAAGTTGTAGGAGTGGCGGGGTTGGTCGGGTTACTTCCGTTCGGAACCCGTGGTGGAGAGAGGTTAGCTTCTCTCGAGCGTACCGAAGTTGCTGGAGAATGAGAGGTCAGAGGTCGATCTATTGTCACATAGTCGCTCCAGTTGGTCGTTCGACGCATGCCTCCGCCACCAAGAATGGATAGGTTGAAGTGGTGGCAACTCCCCCCAGTCGGCAGTCGTCGGTGATTGGGAGATAAAGAGCAACGAATATACAAGAATAAGGTGGGGGGAAAGAAGAAAAAGGGAAAAAATGAAGGAGATAGGAAAAGAAAAGAAAAATGACAAAACTTTACAAAGCGCTATCAAAAATGTTGAACGAGTCACACACATGCGACATCTTCCAAAATCCTCCAAAATGGCAGAGGGAATAGAGCAAAACAATATAAAGAAGATAAACTGTTGAATAGTTCAGTTCAAGATCAAAAGCGGTGAAACGCAAAAAAAAAAGAAAAAAAAACAGAGCGCAGATCATTAATGCTTTTGTAATAGACGTTACGTTAACTCTCACGTGAAATAGTGTGATTTCTTTTCACTTGGTGTGTGGTGTGCATCTACCTACAGATTTGTGTGAATATTGTTGTTTGTACAATTGGTACCTACTGTGATCACTGCGGATGTAGTAATTTAGATTTTTTTCTCCCTTTCCCCTTCCCTTTCCGCTCGCCTTTGCAGAAACGTCGCAAGCAATTAGCGTTAATTCTTACTTAAAAAATTTTTTTTTACTGGATTCAGTCAATGGACTATAGCCATGCTGAAACAACAGATTTTTGTCGATTATAGTTCACCAAGACTTCCTTCCGCGCCCCACCATTTTCTCGTAAATTATTGTTCTTTTTAATTTTTTTTTTTTTTGCCAAAAAACTCACATTTTCGGATACAGAGATTCCGGAAAATTGCCAAAAGTCGGAATTTTAAAATTGCTTGCCCCCTTACCCCTCCATCCCCAATTTCTTCATTCTTCACTTTTTTCCGTAACCCTAACCCTAAAACCCCAACCCTTACCCTAAAACCCTAACCATAACCCTAAAACCCTAACCCTAACCCTAACCCTAAAGCTCTAACCCTAAAACCCTAACCCTAAACCTAAAATCCTAACTCTAAAATCCTAACCCTAACCCTAAAACACTAACTCTAAAACCCTAACCCTAAAACCCTAACCCTAACCCTAAGTAGAATCATTATCTCCATATTTTTTCGCATATTTTGAAAGAAAAAATTGTGAAAAAAAAATTTTGCAAAAAGTTTTGGAAATTTTTTTCAGGATCATAATCTCCGTATTTTTCCGCATATTTTGAAAAAAATATCCTGAAAAAAGTTAAAAATGAAGAATTTAGTATGTGTGTGTGTGTGT
>NC_068981.1:94568409-94570578 GCF_001194135.2 Octopus bimaculoides
GCAGATTCGTATTCTCCGTAGCCGAAAACGAGGGTGTGTGTATAAAAAAATTTAAATAAAAAAGGGGTGTTTTTTTTTGGTGGGGGGGGGGGTACAAAAGGAAGTCCTGCCGTTCTCCCAACACCACTGTACAATGTGATCTTTGCAATCAAGCAAAGCCCTCAGTACTTTGCTTGCTTCTTATTTTATCCTCATTATAAAGAGAAAAGACAAAGCAACTTGTGTGTAAAGACGCGTAACCACTACATAAATATCATAATCTAATTTTCATCGACACATTGACCCCACAAGTCTTTGCTGATGCAGACGCACACAAACGCGCGGATTTGCGTATGCGTCGCAAGACACTTGTGATGGGATCAAAGCCGAAACTAATTGGTAATAAACAAACAAAAAGCTACTATATTTCTAATCCAAATAGTTTACGTGTACTTCTATTTATATTTACCCCTATAAACTGATTACGACTAAAGCAGATAACAAACATTGATAAAACGTAAATGTAAACAATGGCAAAGAAAATGTAATAATTACGTCTAAAGTCTCTCCATGATAACCAAATTTTGTTTTGATGAACTGCGGTCAATGTCGCATACATCACATGGGAGTTATTCTGTTTTCTGAATACTTACTCACAGTTCTAGGAAGGCTCTGCAAAAATTTCACTGATACTGCTGGTTACAGCGATAAAAGCATGCAGGCCATTTAATCTCAGTCGAACTTCGCTTATTTATGCATTTGTTATTATCATTATTCTTTTTAGCTGAAGTTTTGTTGTAACACTTGGAGTCTTGCATGCGTAGCGGGTTTGCTACCTGCAGCCTACGGTATCGTGCTACCTGTTCTTTTCAAATATCTAATACTTTCTTGATTATTCTGCCTGTGCCAAGGAGATAAACTTTTTGTAACAGTTCTTCTGGGTACTCTATCTCGATTTCCTTTATATTCCTCTTGATGCCTTCTGATACTGTCCCCAAGGACGCAACAATAATTGGCACTATCTTCTCCTTTATTTTCCATAGCCGGGCCATTTCATACTTAAGATTATTGTATATGTCTATTTCTTTTTTTTTTGTTTGGCCTTCCATTATTATTATTATTATTATTTGCATATGAAGATACGCTCTCAACACAGTATATACACTCATGCCTCTGTTTCAAAGAGCTATCTCCTTTAATATTCTGCTTTTAACCTCATAAATGAATAAAGCAACAAAGGTTTCAGGAATTTGGTATTTCAATCGTGCAAGTACAGAGACAACATATGAATTAGCAACACATTAGCTGAGAAGCCAACAGTTTGTCCCATTCAACTGGCATAAAATATCAAATAAGCAAATTACAGATCACATTTTTTGTTCTTTGATTAGTCTTTCAATAAACAATTACATCTTCATGCTTAAACAAATGTATTCCTTCTTCAATGCTTTGTTATCGTTTGGCTTGGGTTTAGAAGTTCAAAGTCGGCTAAACCTTTTATATTCTACCAAACAGATAGCAACACTTTACGTGGGTGAAGACCTTCTTTAGTCTGGGGTGCCAGTGTTTCTCCTTTCCGTACCCACTGTCATCGGTGCATGACATTTTTAAAGGGAGCCTATTTCTCGCAACCAGTCGTTATTCGTTCCAAAAAAAGTTCATTGATTAGACGTGACACCAAAGAAAAGCACACATTCACTCTCTACGCAGGATTATACTCGGAAAGTTTGTGAGGAACTCAATGACCCAATTTGCTGACTTTTCCGATGGCACTCAGATGTCGATGAATGGTTGAATGACTAAATCCAAGCTACTCTTCTAGTTCCTCAACAGTTACGATGAGATTTTGTTTCATCCGGGTCTGCTGGATGTCTTCGTCGAACTCTACATATCTTCCAGTACGAGGCTCCTCTTCTAGGCTGTAGTTTCTGGCTCGAAACTTCTGGAACCACTGCTGACACTGGTTTACGCTTATTGTCCGATCCCCATATACTGCAACCTCCTTTTATAGCAAGTTGATGGAGGTAGTTTATCCCGTTCATCTCCGACTTTTAGTTCATGTAATTGAAAAAAACCGCATTATTTATGGGATGACCCGATACATACATGTATGTATGTATCGGGTCATCCCATATATATATGTATGTATATATATATACATATATATATATATATATATATATATATATA
>NC_068981.1:94570786-94571850 GCF_001194135.2 Octopus bimaculoides
TCCGATCTTATATAGGGTTATTTCAGTTTCCGTCTACCAAATCTATTCACAAAGCCTTGGTCGGCCTGAGGCTATAGTTGAACACATTCACCCAAGGTGCTACGCAGTGGGACTGAACCCGGAACTATGTGGTTGGAAAGCAAGCTTCTTACCACACAGCCATATACTTTTTATTTATTCCCTCATTCATGATACTATTCTTCACTATAACTCACTATCTAACCTTTATTTATTTATTTACCAATTATCACTCTGATTATATTCACATATTATCCATCACCCACTAAAACAACTTATGACCCCCTAACCCAGGTTTATACCAATATTAGCAATAAAATAATATTCAGGCTGCTGAGATGATTCGAAAACAAAACACCTAATAACCTGACGGTATATCTTTTCCTATCCTTCTGATGAGATTTTGCCAAATATAATGATTAATGATTGCTACTTTCATCTTTAGGCTTTATTGAAACAGCTGTAAGAAAATATGTTGGATTTTTGGTGATAAATTTTTATTACTATACCTCCATTTTGTTAATATATATACATGTGCGTGTGTGTGTTTGTGTAACATATGGTATAATTATAAACAGGGCAACTTTTTAGCCATGTCTCCGCAGACTGAAAAAAAATGATGAACGACCTTAATCGATTTTCGAACCTTATTGGATTCTCATCAGAGGCGTCTACCTCATTCTGACAGTCTCCGGAGAAACAAGCAGCCAAACTGTATATATATTCAACAAATGCAGCAGTTACTCGATGAAGGAGTCCCTAATTTGCATGCCGAAAGTGTTTAACACTATAAATACCAGCAGCTTGTCAACGGAGATTTATATATGTTTGTATATATATATATATATATATATATATACATTAATAGTAATGGTAAGACAACAAAAGAATGAAAGAGACCTCGATATTATGTAAACAGAGGAATTTATTTGTCATACAATATTCGGTTGCCATAATAAAACTCCAGTCATTTTCATCACATATTTTAATTGCCTCGATAATTGAAGAGATGCCGGTGCAGGTTTCCGACCCGACATTCGATACTC
>NC_068981.1:94571860-94581280 GCF_001194135.2 Octopus bimaculoides
TATATATATATATATATATATATATATATATCGCTCTCTCTCTCTCTATATATATATATGAGCAAACTTCTAGGCTGGGAAAACTCGGGATGTACAACCGATATTGCTCTGCTATCACTATCCGTAACAGTTCCACTCAGGAAAAGCGTCAAAGAAGGAGATATCATTTCTACAAAGCTCTTCACTGCATGTCCTGAAATGACGACTATGTTCTAATTATTACATTTTCATTGTTTGCTTTTTCGTGCCCATATATCAAATCAATGTAGTTAGTTTGGAGCGATAAAGTTCTTAACTCATTTCTATCTACGTTTCAGGTTATGTGACTTTCATCTTCAGGACCTCAAGTGGCGTCCTCTTCTGTACTACCCCAGTTTATAGAGGGCAGTTTTTTTTTATGCATACATCAAAACCAGTACTTATGTAGATTTTGAAGCTCTAATTTTATAGTTAGACTGTCAGTGATCCACGTCATTGGATTCATATTTTCCATCATCATATTCCTATTTTGGCTATGAAAACATCATGTTTCCCAAAATACACGTTTTTGCCATTTCACGTCATCAGTGACGTAGTCATCCTATTTTTGATGCATGTATGTTGCTTGCGAGTTATATGTAAATCTGGTTTTGCAATACGATATTTCCCATTATTATGTGCCTATCTCTGTTGGGAATTCTATAAAGTTTGGTTGTATTATCTGTTTATATTATTTTTACAACGATCGGAGCAAAAAGTGCTCCTCACGAACGCACGTTCGTGAGATGGTTGTGATATATGAACAGCTTTGAATAAAAACCGGAAAGCGAAGTATGAACACGCTATACACATGTGCACACTGAATTCATAAAACGGAAGAGAAGAATAAAAACGCAATGCGCATGTCATATAGAACGGAGGAAGAGAATAAAACAAGTTATATGATGGTCTGCATGCTACGACTGACACAAAAATCACGCAGCTTTGCTGCAAATTTCTGTTTTCATATAGCTTTGTTTTATAGTCTGTAGGATGTAGGTGATCATATGATACAGTGTACTTCTTTTAAAACTATATTTTACCAATTAGTTAAAGAACCGTTTTGGCCGGTGATGCGGATGATGTCAAACACAAAGACATACACGGTCAACGACATACGCACTCATAATAATTTTCCGTAACTCGTCGTGTTTGTGCGCGCGTGTGTACAATATCACGCACACACACACAAATGTATGCATGTATGCATGCATGTATGTATGTACGTATGCATAATTGGTGGGGTTGTGAAACGTTCATTAAACAGCATTCACAAAGTATTAATCAAACCGAGTGTAGACAGAACTCCCTTGTCAAATGTACCGCTAAGTGGAAATTAAAGGATTCTGGAGTCACTTCGATGTAAAGTGAACTTGCTGTCACAAAACCACGAACGTACAACCCTTACAAATTGGTAAAAATTTTACTTGCATCTGGTGAGAATCTAATAGATCTGAAACGTTCGTACATTTATCAGGCTGTTTCTATAAAGAAAATATCCCAACCTATATATACACACATACTGCTTTCTTTCAGTTCCCATCTACCAAATCCACTCACCAGGCATGGGTCGGGGCTGTTTTAGAAGGCACTTGTTTAAAGTGCTACGCTGTATACACACACACACACACACACACACACATGCATGTACATACATATATACACACATACATACATACATGCATTCATACATACATACATACATACATACATACATACATACATACATACATACATACTCAAGCTTGTGTATTAATGTATTCGTGAGATTTTTGATGGAGACTTTTGTTGTGGATGTTTTCTTAATTACTGTTCCATGCTTTGGAGAGTTTCAGTAACATATCAATTTTCCTACAAGATGAGCTTGTTCCAGTCCGAAGAAACGGGCGGAGGAAGTAGAAAATTTCGGGGTCAATAACATAAGTACCTGTTGAATCGACTTACCCCTCCCTCAAAATTTCCGACCTTGTGCCAAAATCTGAAACGAATATTTCTTAGTCTGCTAATATATATATGCTATGAATGGAAATTTTCTTGAAGCTTCGCTAGAAATTTGGTACACAGAAATGAATGTGCACAAGAAACGGACGATTCTGTCATATTCTGAATGTACCTACTTGACACAGAAATCTATACTGTTGCTCCAGTCTGACATTTAAAGGCACTCAATTATTTCTACTGTTTTTTAAACAAACAAAATGAAACTTGGCGAAAATTTTATAACATTCAAAAATTCTAACAGTACTAAAGAATATATATATATATCCATATACATACATACATACATTCACACACAAATATCTATCTAGCTACATACGTATAGATGATATACGTACTTACATACATTATATATATATGTATATATATATATATATACTTGTTAAAGAAATTTCTATCTATATTCATAATTATGAATTATGCACAAATAATTGGAGATGGTTGGACTTACCAATATCAGGTAACAGGGTTTTAACGCAATTAGAAATCTGTAAGCTTGTTCCGCCTTATTGCTTTAACAATTTCATTAATTTTAGCCGACTGACCGATATTTGACGAAAATTTCACTTTCCCATTTGGTTGTATATACGTTATCTCATATTACTAATAAATGATTTCGATAGACCTTACACGTTTAGTCTTTATTTTTGTTGTTGAAATATAGTCCAGAGTATATAGATACCGCATATACATATGCACGCAGACATATACGTTTTTATCTATATCTCTCACCTTTTTTCTTTCTTTCTTTCTTTCTTTCTTTCTGTACTCACACATACACGCATATTGTGTGTGTATGTGTGTGTGTGTGTGTGTGTGTGTGTGTGTGTGTGAGTAAGGAACGAGAATGATACGTACATACATATACGCACACATATAACTATGTAGATAAGCTTAAGAGTATACGTATGTTTATATTTTGCTACACAAGTAATGTGTGTACGTGTATGTGTATGCATATACACCTACATATACATATATACATATATATATATATATATATATATATATACATGTTACATGTATGTATATATGTATATATATATACATGTACACACACACACACACACACATATATATACATTCATAAACAGAGAAACGTTAGAAAATTCGAATTGGGAAAGAGAGATGAAAGAGGAGAACGTTTAGGCACCATGGCTGAGGCGAAAAGGCTTATTGCAGGAACAGTCTGTTCAGAAAGATCTGAATAACTTCAAACGTTCAGCCGCGAAATGAAGTCGACTACATTCTAGATCAGGGGTTTTCAAACTTTTTGACTTGCGGACCCCTTTATATTTCAGGCTTTACCTTATAAACGCTTATGAAATTTATACATAAATATTTGCTTAAAATAACATATATTTTTACATTTATTTATTTAACAGTTTTAAACAAATAGCTTTGTTGTCAATTAAAAGATTTCGATTAAAAAACATATATAAAATCAAATTGCCCATTAAAAGTATTTGCTGTCCACGGACCCCTGTGGTCCGCGGACCACAGTTTGAAAACCCCTGTTCTAGATGACAAATGATGCATACTGCAGGCAGTCTTATTCATAACACCATTTAATACTAGCAGCGACGATCGCATAACATCATTTAATTCTGGCAGCGATGGTCGGTTGCTACTGGCGAAGATCATCATCAGTGTGATAATAGAGTAAAAATGCACTGCACGTCTAGCTGAAAGACCGCTAAATAATCTACTGCGGGCTGCAGAAAAAGGATGCTGCGGGAAACGTTGGCATATAAATAGAAGAAAACGGTGCTTAAAACATAGATGTCTGTCTGTCTGCCTGTCTGCCTGTCTGCCTGCCTGCCTGTCTGTCTTTCTGTCTGTCTGCCTGACTGTCTGTTGGTCTGTCTGTTTGTCTACCTGTCTGTCTGCCTGTCTGTCTGTCTGTCTGTCTGTCTGTCTGTCTGCGCATACATGCACGTATATTTTTGGCGTCAAAAGTATTTTATAAACTTTCGAGAGAACATGGAATAATTTTTTTGGAGCGGGGCGCATTGGATGGACCTTGAAGGACATTACATAAGGTTATAAATAGCAGCATGTAAATGTTGGGCTAAAAAACTGCCTATGTTGCATATTACACGCTTTTTTGTTTTTCTTTTCACGTCGGAGTAACCAGTAAACATCGAAGAATCAACACCAAGAAGGAAGAATTATTATTTACATATTTATTCGTTTGCCCGACATTGGTGTTTAAGCCGCAGGGCTGAATTTTTGGGGAAATTTTGGTTTTATCCACACATAAAGTGCACTGGTGTTTAAAAGACCTATTCAGCTACGGGTCCGCAGCTAGCTTTTTTGTTATTGACGTGTATGTAGTTTCAAAATGCCTAAATTTACAACTATGTGATGTACTGTTATTGTTATGATTTTATCTTACTATAATAAACAACAAACACATTTCTTCCAAATAAAAGTCTTTGTTAGATGAAAATAACATTATCAAACATGAAGGTAAAACAAAACAAATATGATTTTTTTTTTCCAGGCACTAATGTACTGGAGCCGTAGTCTTTCACGTTGTTCATCAACCGACCTTTTCTCTGAAAAAATCAGTGGAATCAGTCGATCTCCATACACAAATTATTTTCCTCCTGAAACTTATAAAAAAAGCACACATATTAGGCGCCCCTTTCTATAAGCTACACACTAAATTTTCCAGGTAGACGTTTATACATCGGAAAATACGGTAATTGTAGTGGCAGTGACAAGTTCGCTCGCTGGTTAGTAGTTGATAGTGTAGAGGTGACTGTCTGCCAGTAGAGAAGGAAAGAGTAAGGAATGCACGGTGCTGACTAGAAAGGAAGAAATAATAATATGCGGATAGAATAGAGTGGTGACATTTAGCAGAAATGACCCGGAAGTTGTTCCTCTATCGCAAACAGCAGTAGATTTCTTCAACTGAATACACGTCGATGATTGGTTAAAATTACCCAAATACAAACTTAACATGAAATAACTTCTAAAGTACCAAATTTTATCAAAAATGTTCAAAGTAAAACGTGTTCTGCGTGAGATTTTACACCAGTATACGAAGTTTCAAACAGTTTAGTTAAAAATAATTAATTAAAAAATCTGTGGGCCAAACTGAACAGATGTATGTGTGTGTGTGCGTGCGTGCGTGCATGTGTGTGCGTGCGTGCGTGCATGTGTGTGTGTGTACCTATGTATGTATATATACAGAAAGAGAAGCGAGAGTGGGGTGGGGCAGGAGTAATAAAGTTGTTTTCGATTGTAAAGTTCAGTGTACAAAAGATAACAGTTAATACGCAATTTAAAAACCTACCTATTTATAGTTTAGAAATATTCATAGTTTGTGGCCCACGCAGGTGTGTGTGTGTGTGTGTGTGTGTGTGTGTGTGTGTGTGTGTGTGTGTGTGTGTGTGTGTGTGTGTGTGTGTGTGTGTGTGTGTGTGTGTGTGTGATCCAAAATTTCACTTTTATTACAATATTTTACAATAAATCAAGTTGTATGAGAAATATCTTAATACTAGTGTGTATAAATGGAGAAATTTAATTCTGGGTGTCTAAGAAATCGATAATATCATTCTTGTGAAGGCACTTGGCTTAGTGGTTAGGGATATTTGGCTCACGATCGTAAGGCCGAGAGTTCAATTCCCGGCGGCGCGATGTGCCCTTGAGCAATATACTTTATTTCATGTTGTTCCAGTCCACTCAGCTGGCAACAATGAGTAGTACCTGTATTTCAAAGGGCCAACCATGTCCCCCCCCCCTCTGTCACGCTGAATCTCCCTGAGTACTACGTTAAGGGTACGCATGTCTGTGTAGTACTCAGCCACTTTCACGTTAATTCCACGAGCAGGCTGTTCCGTTGATCGGATCAACTGGGACCCTCGTCGTCGTAACCGACGGAGTGCTAATATTATTCTTGCATGACAGCAAATTATATATATGTATCATGAGAATATTTTTACATTGTGTAGCAATACAGGCATACATGATGGTATCTTTTTTTTTATCTTTACACGTCTTAACAAGAAGGGTGGGGGAAAGGAAGTTTCCAAAGTCTTTGCAGGACCTCCAAAGCTAATGGGTGGAAGGAAGAAACACCTTTAAACGAAAAATTAGGTTTGAATGTTTTTAAGAGAGCAGACTGTACTAAAGATACCTATGGGCCAGGTGTACGTGATAAATGTACTATCTTTATCTTTTACCTTTTATCTGTTTCAGTCATTAGACTGCAGCCATGCTGTAACACCGCCTCAAAGAACTTTTAGTCGAAGTCAAATGAATCGACCGTGGTACTCATTTCTGCCGAACCACTCAGTTACGGGTACGTAAACAAACCAATATCGGTTGTCAAGAGATAGTGGGAATACATACATAGAAAAAATACACATATACAAACTTACACACACGCGCGCATACAAACACACATACTACGGGCTTCTTTCAGTTTCCGCCTACCAAATTCACTCACAAGGTTTTGGTCGGTCCGAGGCTAGGATCTGTTCTGTTCGGTTCACAGATTTTTTAATTAATTTTTTTTTAACTAAACAGTTTGAAACTGGTGGAATGTCTCAGGCAGAATACGGTTTACTTTGAACATTTTTGATAAAATTTGGTACTTTAGAAGTTACTTCATGTTAGAGTTGTCGTATTTGGGTAATTCCGACCAATCAACGACGTGTATTCGATTGAAGAAAGCTACTGCTCTTTATGATAATAATCGAAGAGGAACAACTTCCGGGTCATCTCTACTAAATGTCACCACTCTGTTCTATTTTATTTATTGTTTACTGCCTTGGTTGCATATTACACGCTTTTTTTAGGGAGTGGGGGGTTCTCCCGTCGGAGAAACCAGTAAACATCGAAGAATCAACACCCAGGAAGAAGAAATATTATTTACATATATTTATTCGTTTGCCCGACATCGGTGTTTTATCCACACATAAAGCGCACTGGTGTTTAAAAGACCCATAGAGCAACGAGTCCGCAGCTAGCTTTTTTGTTATTGACGTATATGTAGTTTCAAAATGCCTTACTTTACAACTATGAGATGTATTTTTATTGCCATGATTTTATCAGCAGCAAACACATTTCGTCAATATAAAAGTCTTTATTAGATGAGAAATAACATTATCAAAACATGAAGGTAAAACAAAACAAATAGCGGCTTAGACACCAGCAAATGCAGTAATTGTAGTGGAAGTGACAAGTCTCTTGCTGGTTGCTAGCTGATAGTGTAGAAGGGATGGAAAGAGTAAGGAATGCACGGTGCTGATTTGAAAGGAAGAAAGGATAAAGGTAACATCATCATCGACCGACTTACAAATAGAACAGAATGAAGACATTTAGTAGAGATGACCTGGAAATTTCTCCTCTTCGATTACTATCGCAAACAGCAGTAGCTATCTTCAACCGAATACACGTCGTTGATTAGTTGAAATTACCAAAATACGACAACTTTAACACGAAATAAGTTCTAAAATACCAAATTTTGTCAAATATGTTCAAAGTAAAGCTTGTTTTGCCTGAGACATTCCATCAGTATACGAAGTTTCAAACTGTTTAGTTTAAAAAAAAATAATTAAAAAATCTGTGAGCCAAACTGAACAGATCCCAAGGCTGTAATAGTAGACACTTGTCTAAGGTGCTACGCAGAGGGATTAACATTTCGCTCTTGACATTTTGCTCTCCAAGAGACCAAAGACACAATCACTACGCATATCTAGGGAACACTGTTGTATCTCACCATAAATAAGGATCTTTCCTGGTGAAGGTACATCCTCAGCATAACAAAAACTGACCTTCCTATTCAGTGCTAGAAAGCAATTCATCCCCCAAAACCAGCAACTCTCATCAAAGCTCAGACGAGTCACTCAATAGCCTATTGCTACAGTTTAACGTGCTACTGACATACATACATACATACATACATACATACATGCACGCACGCATATACATACATACATACATACATACGTACATACATACACACACCTCGTATTGTATTTCTCAAAAGGACTCTCGATTGACTGGACAACAAGTCCTTCGCCAACACACTTCAACATTGGATTAATAGATGTGCTAGTTCCTTCTATGTCTTTTCGATTACTACCACAGTCGTTTCTACTTCACGGAGATAACTAGTATTAGAAGCCATGCCACTTCCACTTCGGCACTCTAAACTCACTCGTCTCTTCTCCCATCACGCATACTGTGTTGACTCTGTGAAGTGACATTGACCATCATATCCAGTTCTTTCTCACCAGGACGATGTCTGTGGAATTTTCCTTTTTTTTTAATTATTTTCCTGTACGTATCGCAGATCAAGATGGGAAGGATAACTTCCCTTGGCAAAAATAGACAGGACACAGATATGTGTCGATAAGCCAGCTGGAGGAGATGTTCTCCTGGGGCTAAAAGCAACAGTAACATCCACCCTTAGGGGTCAGCCACATTTAAATGGCAAATATACTTCACTTTATCTAAGAGTATGTTTGATACTAAATTAGCTTTACTAAATTAGAACGAAATGCTTTGAAGAGCATTCTGATTAAACATCACTTTTTGTATGTTGATTTTGACGTTTTCACAATCCATGACGTATGATGACTCATTTTCAGTTGTTAGTTGCTAAATAATATCCACAAGTATAAGCTAGCATTCAATTCAAAACTCATGATTTCATGGTTGAACGGGTTTTGGGGTTAGGTGTGATCTCAATACTGTATAGCAGCTTTCACTGGATAGGTTTGAAGCAAAATATTTTAAACACCCAAATTGTAGTGATATGCATTGTTTGAAGACGTTCATCTGCTTGAACTGCCTCAAGGGAAAATCTCCCTGATACAAACCATCTTCCTCTAAGTTGTTATTACAATTGAATTCTCGCGTGTTACTGGGTTTCTCACGAGCAGGAGACAAGTACGTTGAATAAATAATTTCAAATTCGAAACAAAAATCGAATCGTATGCTCGATACTATAGGAATTTTATGGACGATTTTATTAGCTATAACTTCAGATAAAAAAAACTGTTGAAAACAGTGAAAGTTGATTTTGAAATGAATCTTATGACTTTTGTGGGAATTATTAATTTTCAAATTCGTTCAAAGCTGGATTTGGATCCAAAGCCGATGGAGGAAATAGGATTTATGTTTTAACTAAAAATTCTGCTTTATTCTTTTTCTTTATTTTACTCTTTTACTGATTTCAGTCATCCAGTTGCAGTCATCATGAAGTATTAATTTGAAGGGTTTAGTCACTTATATCGACCACATTTTCTTTAAGTCTGACACTTGTACTATCGATCTTTTTATGGTGATCCACTAAGTTAAGAAGGATGTAAAACGAGCACTCGTTGTCAAGTAAATGAGAGTCATACGCAAAAACAGATACGCATTCACATACACACACAAACA
>NC_068981.1:94581290-94586191 GCF_001194135.2 Octopus bimaculoides
CACACACACACACACACACACACACACACACACACACACTCGAGGGACTTCTGCATAGTTTCAGTCAACCAAATTCAGTGATAAAGTATTGGTCGGCTCGTGGTCATAGCAAAAGACACTTGCCACGAAACAGGACTGAACCTAAAATGAAGTGGTTGCAAAGTGAACTTCTTAACCACACAGCTATGCTGCATAGATTATACGAAAAGTTTTCCTGCATTTTCATATAAGCGATTCAGGATCAAGAATTACGGTCATGTAAACGGATACACTGGTGCGAATTGTGGGAGCCAAAACTACGTGGCAAAACTCCAACAGGAGATATTGAACTCAACATTGCAATCTCACAAGGCGCATGTAAATTTCATAAAATCAACATGGCTATTATAACGTCCTAAGTTACTTAATGACAGATAAGTGGTTTGTACCATTGCGTACACTACTGAAAGAAATATATATGAAAGAACAGAATATCCGCCAAAGACAATCTTGGTTTCTTTTTTGATATCTGTGGAAAATAAATTTATAAATCTTTTACTGTACTCCAACTTTTGCATGAAGCAATTAAGCCACCAAATGGAACAAAAGAGTTCAGGCATCCTCTAACGGACATCAATGAGCAAAACATTGTGATGTAGATATGCTAGCGTTTAATGTATACCAAGATGTTTGTAGGAGCACTCCGTCGGTTACGACGACGAGGGTCCCAGCTGATACGATCAACGGAACAGCCTGCTCGTGGAATTAACGTGCAAGTGGCTGAGCAATCCACAGACACGTGTACCCTTAACGTAGTTCTCAGGGAGATTCAGCGTGACACAGAGTGTGACAAGGCCGGCCCTTTGAAATACAGGTACTACTCATTTTTGCCAGCTGAGTGGACTGGAGCAACATGAAATAAAGTGTCTTGCCCAAGGACACAACGCGTCGCCGGGAATCGAACTCACGACCTTAGAATCGCGAGCCGAATGCCCTAACCACTAAGCCACGCGCCTTCACTGTATTCCAAGATAAATTTGAGTAATTCTGCCCGGAACTTCATGTAATTAAAAATCCTCAAGCTTATTTTTATTTTGAACAACTGACAGCACAGTCCAATAACTGAAACAAATAAAACAGGTTACAAAAGATGAAAAAAAAAATCTTCGAGCGAATGATCGACAAAATCGGAAGAACAATGGAGAAAATGGCATATTATATGACAACGTAGTCTAAGATTCAAAGAACCAACGGAGATATTAAACGTTATAAAACTATTTAAAATATTACTGTTTATAATACACGAAACATTTTGTTGGATCTCAGTAAAAATATATAAAGACTAAACGGCATAAAAAAGGTGTGGGTTCGTATAAACTCGGTGACTTCAGCACAAGTAAATGACTTCAATTCATTGGTAACATCGTTATTCTGCTAACACATACGTTCACTCATTCTCTCTGACCCTCCAACTCTCTCACATATACATGCACACGCACGCACGCTCGCACACGCACACGTACACACACACAAACACACATACACACACACACACACAGACGCACTTACGTGCGCACATACAAACCCACACAAACACAGCCATACACCAATGACTGACCAGTGTTGGATAGGAGACTTCCGGTTTAAAAAATAACCCATCCTAATGTACACACAGTCAAATGAAATAATATGCGTGTGGATATGTGTGCGTTTGTATGTATGGTTATACACGCACACACACACACACACACACACACACACACACACACACACACACACACACACACACACACACGCACGCACACATATAAGAAAAAGGAGGGGAGAATTTCGATTATCCTCACGTGGTGAGTTGCAATGCAAAATATATATATTAACACCAACTTCACTTGTGCTACTGAGAATCTAATTTATGCTATAACTTGTTCAGTATGGCACTTAGACGGAGAACCACACTACATAAGGAACAGATCCATTTCCCTCAGTACAAACAAATTCCATTTCCCTCAGTTCAAACAGATTTCCCTCAGTACAAACAGAGTGAATACACAAAGAGATGTACAGATAATATCCAACCAAGCTTCCCAGTTTTTCCCCATCTACCAGGGCAAAGAAACAATTTCTGTACAAGAATGTTTAAATAAAGAAAATGTATTTATCGAAAAATACGGAGCGCGCCTAAATATGAACGCATAACCAACTTTAGTCTCAGCATATATTTCAGTTCATGTTCACCCATCACTGTAAACATTTTATCTCACTACTTTAGCTTTTGAATTTTGATATATTTATTTATCCTCCCCTCAAAGATGACCAATTTTCTCTTCTGTCCCGAATAATAACGATCACCAATTACCTTCCCCGAGATTTTTCTACCTGTTGACTCATTTCATTCACAAACCTCCATACACAACATGGACTAAAATCTTCTTGAGAAAATACGAAATTACAATAATTTCAATGTCATGATTAGCGAAAGCGAAACCGGTCGACAAACAATACTCTTTCACTTATAAAATATATTACAGAAAATTAAAACTATGTAAACTGTGTGCATTTTCCTTCCTTTATTATATATATATATATATATATATATTGCTTTATATATAAATATATATATACACACATACATACATACATAAACACACACACACACACACATACACACACACACACACAAACACACACACACACACACATATATATAATACATACATTTATATATGTTTGTATATATATATATATATATATATATATATATGAGAAATGTAAAATGCATTGTAAATGCATATATATATATGAGAAATGTAAAATGCATTTCGCCCGGCGTGCTAACCAATCTGCCATGTATTTATGTATATGAATATGTATATGCATGTACACTTATGTGTCCGTGTTCTCAATAAAGGCATTCATACATACAGATGCATAAATACTCATAATTGCGTGTGTTTCTATGTGTACGCGCGTGTTGCATCTGTGCATATATTGTGGTGTCTGTGTGCGTGTCCGCGCGCGTGTATGCTTGTGTATATGTGACGTAAAAATCTATGCACACACACACAAACACACACACACCAACAATATCATGCATTCCCACTTCTGTTAAGATCAGCAACTAAATTACTCGTTTCTTTTCTTTGTGCTCCTAACCTCAGCATGTTCTGTGTAATAGCTTGATGGGTCTTGTTATTTTTGCACTAGTCTACGCCTCCATGTGGATAGTTAGACAGTTTCATATGTCTTTCTGTCACAACTTTGGCCTATCTGTTGCCCTAACTCCACACACAACATATTCGTTTTTCGACTTGATGTTGTCCTTTTTTCAATTATATTTAATTTCTTTCCTTCTCTTTTCTTTTCTCGCTTTATAATTTCTCTTCCCCTCTTGTATTATGGTGTTATTAATGTTGTCAGTGTAGCTATAGCACGATACAAGAAGAAATAGGACGGTAAAACATTGTTATATCTGTTATATTCGTCTACCACTAACCTAAGCTGGAACAGAAAATTCTTGGACAGTGGACTTTATTTTACGTTCCTCTGATATGAAATACATCGAGTATCAGTAATATTGGTTTCAAATTTTGGCACAAGGCCAGCAATTTCAGGGGCGGGTCGATTACGTTGACTCCAATGTACAGTTGGTACTAATTTTACCGACCCCGAAAGGATGAAAGGCAAAGTCGACCTCGGCGAAATTTGAACTGAGAACGTAAAGACAGATGAGATACCGCTAAGCATTTCGCCCGGCGTACTTACGATTCTGCCAGCTCACTGCTTTATAATAATAATAATAATAATAATAATAATAATAATAATAATAATGACGATGACGATGACGATGATAATGATAATGATGATAATGATAATAATAATAATAATAATAATAATATAATAATAATAATAATGATGATGATGATCCTTTCTGTTAAAGGCACAAAATCTGAAATTTTGGCGGAGGGGACAAGTCGTGGTATTTAATTTATCGCGCAAGGATGAAAGTTAAGGTCGGCCTCGACAGAATTTGAACTCAAAACGTAAAGACAGACGAAATGCCACTAAGCATTTTTTCCCCGGAGTGCTAGCGATTCTGCTAGCTCGCCGCCTAATAATAATAATAATAATAATAATAATAATAATAATAATAATAATAATAATAATAATAATAATAATAATAATAAGAGCACCACAGCAAACCACAGCACATATCCAAGGCACACAGAGCTGCGCTCGGTAGTGAAGTGAAAGCACGTTATAAAAATAAAACTACTGAACAATAATAATAATAATAATAATAATAATAATAATAACAACGATGACGATGATGATGATGATGATGAAGAGGAGGTGGAGGATTTCTTTTATTTGCTTTCAGAGTGACAGATAGAAGGGCAGTATTAAGATGGACATAAAATGCCAGGATCAAAATAAGATGGAATGATAAACGTAAAGTATACATGGTATACAATATTGGTCTTAAATTTTGACACAAGACCAACAATTACGGGAGAAAGAACAAGTCGATTACATCGACCCCAAGTCCTCAACTGGTACTTATTCTATAGACCCCGAAAGAATGAAAAGCAAAGTCGACCTCGGCGGAATTTGAACTCAGAATGTAAAGAAAGATGAAATGACGCTAAGCATTTTGCCCGGCGTGCTAACGATTCTTCCAGCCTTCTTTACTATCAAGAAATATTTCAAGCCATTTGGTTCAAATAGTGGAGGCGCGATGGCCCAGTGGTTAGGGCAGCGGACTCGCGGTCGAAGGATCGCGGTTTCGATTTCCAGACCGGGCGTTGTGTGTGTTTATTGATCGAAAACACCTAAAGCCCCACGAGGCTCCGGCGGGGGATGGTGCCGAACTCTGTTGTACTCTTTCGCCACAACTTTCTCTTACTCTTTCTTCCTGTTTCTTG
>NC_068981.1:94586670-94587651 GCF_001194135.2 Octopus bimaculoides
AGACCCCGAAAGAATGAAAAGCAAAGTCGACCTCGGCGGAATTTGAACTCAGAACGTAGCGGGCAGACGAAATACCGCTAAGCATTTCGCCCGGTGTGCTAACGATTCTGCCAGCTCGCCGCCATGTGCGTGTGTATGTGTGCGTGCGTGTGTATGTGTGCGTGCATGTGTGTGTATGTAACTGTGCGCACATAAGTAACAAATGAGTGAGTAAACAACACTGCATTTGCAGATGAGTAATTTCTTTTAATAGATTGATTGACGTCAATACGATCCAAATAATTTCATGCAAAATATTTGCAACTATTCAACCGTAGCTTAGCCATTCACCCTTCCAAGGTGCGACTCAAAAGGAATCTAGTTTCACCTTGTAAAATTTCTCTCGGAGGGCTTGGTTGTAATTGTTAAACATCTAAACTCTAAGTTCAAATCTCGTCAAAATCAACTTTATCTTTCGTCCTTTCAGGATCGATAAAACAAGTGCATGTGCTAAAGTCAATTTCTATTCTTTCACTCACTTTTTTTCTTTGTCTTTTTTCTTTGTCTTTCTTTCTTTCGTTTTCTTTCTCTCTCTCTCTCTCTCTCTCTCTCTCTCTCTCTCTCTCACTTTCATTCTGGAAGAAATTGACTATTGTCAGACTTGGAGAGGGATGTCTTGGCATGCTTACTGCGTTCGGGAAACGAAGTACATGCTGGTAAATTTGCATGCCATTTATACTCAATGTGTCAACGCTTTGTACGTGCATCATGCTTTTCATAAAAATGCGTTCTTGATCATTACCATGTTCACGGAAAGTGAGCGAGTTCGAAACTTACATGCAATCCTTGTGTTTTCAAAAGAGAGTTGTGTTGTGGGTCAGTGACATCTTCCTGATGTCAAATTACCTAGAAATATGATAAAATCCATTTTATCTCAATATCGTGTGTAAAACAAATACTGTTTAACAGTGCGCCGTTTCTTTTGTGGTTCAGTATATGTGT
>NC_068981.1:94587723-94591104 GCF_001194135.2 Octopus bimaculoides
TATATATATATATATTAGTGTGTGTGTGTGTGTGTGTACATACATATGTATATATAAACATGCATACATCGATGCATACATGCACATATACATACATGCAAGCGAATTTACACGTGTATTTTTCTGTATATGACAAGATAATCATGTGTTTAGGTTTAACATGAAGAAAAACTTAGAGGAAAAATTAACTCACTGATGGTAATTTCTAGAAATCTAAGGTGCTAACAACCAGCCTTTCCTGTCGTCTGTTTATATTATAATGTAAGACCTACTTATTGTTTATGAAAGTATGTGGATTGCTTTTGTTTCTTGGGACGTGGGAAAAAGTTTGAAATGCGTAAAACTATTAGTGCAAATGACAGGATTTTATTTTTCTCTTTCTTTTTGCGTTTGAAGTTACACTTGATAGATCATATGTCTTTTTCCATGCTAAATTATCTAGCTGTTTCTCTTTCTTGTCTAATAAATTAACTGAATTTCCTTTCGTATATAAAAAAAAAAGTATTGTAGCATATAATAAGTTCTATGTCAATTTATTGGTCGATCAAGACGTTTGACACCTTTCTACGTTGTACCTTTCACTTATTCATATTCTTGTACATAAAATAGAAACTGCTTTTAGGCAATACGATTCTCTGCGGGAGAAGTAACGCGTTAACACACGCTATTGACAGGAATGTGATACAAGTCAGGCCAAAAACCGCGTCTTCGGTAAATGCGATGACAACGATGACAACTTCAACGATGACAATGATGATGATAATGGGTTTTTACATTTTCAGAAAACTACACGTTTGTAATGCAGGAGTATAACGGATAATCCCGAATTCATTACTGGCACAAATTTTATCGACTCTGGAGGGTGAAAGGTAAAGCTGATGTCTATTGGAATAGAAAAGGAACAGAAATTAAGTAGTGCAAATCGGCATCTATATCAATGCGTAAAGCGTAGCACAAAGCAATAAATTTCGATCTAAGGTTCATCCAATTAAATCATCTCCAGAACTTCACTCCAGTTTTTTTAAAATTCAGGACATATAAAAAGGAAGAGTTCAAGGCAGATGAGATTAGAATTTAGGATCCACAAGTACGTACCGAATTTCCTCAGCATATTTTATCTAGTGATCTTCCAGTTCTGTTACTGACGACTCTAGTATTAATAATGACCTTATTACATTGTTATAAGGCCATACATTCTGTAGAGACGTGTAGTCGATTGAGCTGAGTCTCGGTACATTTTCAAGACTTTAACTAACCTGAAGGGGAAATCAACCTCCGCCACGTTCTATAATGTATCTTAATATAGCAATTAACCAAATCTAGCAATAATGATTTTAGATTTTTGCACAAGGTCAGGAATTTTAGTAAGAGGCATAAGTCCAGCTGGTACTTTATTTTATCAACCCTGAAAGGATGAAAGACAAATTTAACCTTGGTAGAATTTGAACTCAGAATGTAAAACTTCAAGATGTGCTACTAAGCATTTTTTCTGGCACGGTAACGATTCTGTCAGTTCTCCATCTTAGTTCTAACAGTAAAAGTAATCAATAACAGTAATTCACACCCTTTTTATAGTTAGACAAAGGTCAATCATTTGAAGGCGCAGGCCAGGAGTAACCAATATCAGTACTTGACTAGTATTTATACAATCGATCACATATGTATGTATGTATGTATGTATGTGTTTCTATTTCTGTGGTTTCCATCCTTTTTGTGGACACCTTCCTCTAATGTGCCCCTTCTCTCCACACTCGTGACACGTTGGAGGCCTCCCCTCTAACATTACATCTAGTTTGTCCTCATCGGGCAGCTCCAATGTTTATGGTATATCTTCGTACTCTTTTTTGATTCACCATAAAAATTATCTCTACCCCGAACCCCCATCAATTTACTTGTTGGGTCCGGTTTATCATTATTACTTTCACCTCCGCGTTGTCTCCTTCCTCTCGTGCGGTGAAAATTGCCACTATTATCCATTCTGGATCGATTCTAGGTGGGATCCTGCCCACCCTAATTCTGGTAACTCGTTTACCCAGGTAAGTGGACAGGAATGTCCATTTTTCTCTATGTAGCAGCTTAGTGGAGTGTCTTTTTGCCTCCTTTTCTGAGACAAACGTAACTGCCACTGAAGCGTATTTTTTTCCTCTGGTATAAAACGTTATGCTTTCCTTTAATTTTTCCAGACATTCGGCCATCTCCTCCTGCATTGAATTCTCCAGCCTTTTACTCTTTTTTGAAAAAGTTCTATTAATTATCACTCTGCTTTCCATCTTCACCTTGTCTTCCTCTGGTAGGGTCAACTTTGTGTTCGACCTCTCCCTCTTTACCATATATGGATATTTCCGGAGCAGATCTAAATTACAATGCAGTTCATTCTGTTTCAGCAAACCCGGGACCACAGAACCCTGACTTCCCGTTGCTGCCGCATAGCTCTTCATTTCGCTCATTCGTCACAGGCCACCAAATAAAGATGGCGCCACACACTCCTCAGCACAAAACAATCCTCAGTACAAAACAATCCTCACAAAACAAACTTGCGCTAAAAATAAGGATAAGATAAAATTACTACCTGCTTTTATAGCAAGTTGATGCAAGCAGTTTATCCTGTCCCCCTCCGACTTTTAGTTCATGCAATTGAAAAAACCGCATTATTTATGGGACGACCCAGTACATATATATATATATATTCTGTTGTGTCTGGGGAGAGTCATTCTCTTTTAGTACCTTAAATAACATTACATACATACGTACATACATGCATACACACACACACACACACACACACACACACACACACACACACACACACACACACACACACACACACACACACACACACACACACACACACACACACACACATATATTATTTTATATATATATATATGAAAACAATAACATATTTATGTTAATGTGTTTGATGCATGTATGAAATATCAATTTACTAAATAGATTAATTATCGACTTTATATGGAATACATAAAAAATATCAACCGGATGTCCTTTGTTAAATCTTTTGCATACGTTCCTGAATTGCATACGAGAGCAAACTAGTAATATGAACCATTTTAAACGCATTACAAATTAGTTAATTATCATTTTCTTACACACATATGCAACTAAATACTGGCATATTTCAATTTAATGTCGTTTCGAGTTACGGCTTTTTCGACTGTGCGCCGTTTTAAAGAAAACTTCTTTAAAGAAATTAATGAAGAAAAATGAAAATCAACTTGAATCGATTCATCGGACTCTACGCCGGTCTTAGCGGACATATATAAAAGCATAATTTTTTTTTAAATATCTGAAAACTAATACTTCAGTGGAAAAATTAAATGAAATACACATGTAAATATTTTGTAACTCAGAAAACATTTCTTA
>NC_068981.1:94594301-94595448 GCF_001194135.2 Octopus bimaculoides
TGAAACTCATTCCTTCGGATTAGGATTAATTTGTGCTTCATATCTGGCAATCAGGCCCTACTTGACGGTGGAAGGGAGTTTGTGATGATCTATCGTGCGTCTCCCTAAAAAAATAAAATTTACAGCCTCCTTGAACTTTCAGACGAACTTCTCACTCTCTCGAAGTCCGAAAGCAGTATTATTTCGCCTTCCTGAATTTCTTTCGGAGGTGCTTTTGGCAATAATATCTATGTTTAATTCGTCTCCAGTTATTATTTTTTTCTTTAAAGCATTAGTCTTCGTCAGTTGAAAACATAAATGCTTATGCGAGAATAAGAAGACATTGCAAGTGGAGGATATCAAACATTTCACTGCATCTGATAAAAATAGCGGCCGCATCTCCCTCAAATCGTACTTTTAACATCTTAAAATAAAATACACATTTAACAACGTAGATAAGGCTTGCATGCAATCGGCCGTAACTTGGCTCATGCAAGGCAAACCAACCTTTACCTGTCTTGTGCATCACAAGTAACACACAGTACATATTTCTCTGGCACCCATACATCTTATATGACACTCATTCTCATTCTGTTTTCAGAGTAACTTTGGACTTAAGAAAGGAGAGTTTTATATCACTCAGATCGTATGAAACGAACGTTAACTAAAAGTCTGAAAACGAATATGGATGTTTACGACGAACTTATAAAAATACTTTGGACAGGCGAAGGGTTAAAGAAGAAAAACAACGATATCTATCTTATAAATTAATAATTGCAAAATTTTTAATTGAAAAATAGGCGTGGCTGTGTGATAAGAAGCTTACTTCTCAACTATATAGTTCTGGTTTTAGTCGCACAGCGTGGCACCTTAGTCAAGTGTCTTCTGCTATAGCCTCGGGTCGACCAGAGCTTTGTGAGTGGATTTGGTAGACAGAATCTGAAAGAATCTCGTCGTGAATGTGTGTGTGTGTGTGTGTGTGTGTGTGTGTGTTGTGTGTGTGTGTGTGCGTGCGTATGGGTGTCTGTGTTTGTCCCCCCCCCACCGCTTGACAACCGGTGCTGGTGTGTTTAAGTCCCAGTATAACCTAGCGGTTCGGTCAAGGAGAAACCCATAGAATAAGTACCAGGATTAACAAAAAATAAGTACTGGGTTCGATTCATTTGAC
>NC_068981.1:94596025-94596556 GCF_001194135.2 Octopus bimaculoides
TTTTCAAAAAAAAAAAAAAAGAAAGTAAAATTTTTTTTTCTTTTCCCATGTGGTACGCAACCTCGTTGGATAACTGTTCCAAGACGCCACCAAAAGGAAAAAAAGAAATACTACACAAAAAAAAAAATGACTTAACTAGAATAGTTGCTCTGCTTTTTAATTACGGGAATTGAACACGTGTGTAAACGTAAAGCTTTAACATCACATTATTCCCGTGTATGTATATAATACAAAATGGCTGATAGTTAGCAAGGTGAGACACACATAAGAAGGAAGGAAACAAAGGACCACTGATGAGGTCACAGAAGTGTGACGAAAGAACTCTGGCCGAAATAAGATTAAGATTAATGTAATATAAAGCTGAAGCAAATTAACACCAAATATACAGTGCGTGTGTTTTTATTGGCTAAACTGGCAATATGACCATCCCCAAGTACAACAACACACATATATATATATATATATATATATATATATATATGTACAGCTATTATATCCGTGTATGTGTGTGTATATATATATATATATATA
>NC_068981.1:94599762-94606055 GCF_001194135.2 Octopus bimaculoides
TATATATATATATATATATATATATATTTAGATAGATAGATAGATAGATAGATAGATAGATAGATAGATAGATAGATACGCACACACTCACACATACACAAAAACATGCACAAATACACATACATACAAACATACATAAACAGACATGTATGTAGATTTTAAGCCTTGGCAATTCCAGTAAACATGTATTCGTTTGTTAACTTAGTTTGCAGTTCAAATGCATAAAAATGATCTTTTTCTTTTTCTATTGCAAACGCTGCTCGCCAAATTACAATATATAATAATTTCCTTACCGAGTAATTATTGATGTTTGTCCAAATATCTCTCAGTATAGTTTGTACTTATGTTTTCTGTTTCTGTTTAGTTTTCCAAGTTGTATATATTTCTTGAAAGTTTGTAGGGATTCTCTGTCTACCTTCTTCTTTTCTTTTCGTTTTTTTTTTAATCACCTCCCACTACTGCGCTTTATAGTGAAGTAAACTTCAACAATTGTCTACACCTGTAAAGTGAATAATTTGCTTTGACAGATTCCTTGATGTTGGCGACGGTGATGGTGGTGTTAATAAGTAATAGCGGAGGCGGTAACGGTGATGGAAATGGCGGTGATAGAAGACACTGTTGTAAGTAGTAGTAGTAGTAGTAGTAGTAGTAGTAGTAGTAGTAGTAGTAGTAGTAGTAGTAAGTAGTAGTAGTAGTAGTACGGAAAGTTGGGTTGGGTTAAAATGCGATGGGTTGGGTTAGTGAGTGTGATGGGAAAAACTTGCTGGTGTTGGTGGTGTTAGTAGTGGTGGTGGCGCTGGTGGTTGTGGTGAATGTTAAAAAGCATTAAAAGTTGGAGGAGAAGTATAACGAATAGTCACTGAGGTAAATATCTGCACAGGTAAATTCCTTTATGTATTTGCTTCAGTTCAGTTGTCATAACAGCAGCACACAGATCGTCGACAGTAATAGTGGGACGGACAACCTGTCAACTTCGTCACGCTGGTTTAAAGGGAACAGGTTAACAAAGAAAAAAAAAATAAGTAAAGAAATAAAAACACTGGGATTTTTCTTCTTGAAATTAGACTACGTAATGAAATATTAGTAAAAGAGACAATTAATAAACAATCATTAACAGGTGCAGTCGTGGCTGTATGGTTAAGAAGTTTGCTTGTCAACCATGTCGTCTTGGGTTCAGTCCTACAGCATGGCACTTTGAAAAAATGTTTTCTACTATAGCCCTGGGCCAACCAAAACCTTGTAAACAGGTTTAGCAGTTGGGAACTAAAGGAAGCCCGCCGTATGTACACACACAAACACACGCGTGTGTTGTAGTATGTTTGACAACCGGTGCTGGTTTGTTGGCGTTCCCGCAATTGGTAAAAGAGAGCAGCAATGATATACCCCTTCATTTCTGGTTTGAGACAAGAGCATGACAGCTACTAACGATTAAGGACTTGATCTACATCAGGCTTCCTGATTCTAATCGTGTATTTGCCATGCAGTGATCTTTGCTCCCTTGGTTATGTTTTTTTTTTTTTTTTGCCTTACCTGTTGGGGACACATTTTCTTCGGGTACTGATTCGTTTCGTTGCATTTCTCGGAGATATGTTTTCGCGTTTTCCATCACTGAGTGCAACTTTTTGGTATCTTCGAAATTATTAACAATAAACACCCATAAAGGTTTATATAAATTCAATCGACATCCTTTTTGGATAAAGGTAGCACCTAGTATTTTCCAATAGGTAATGGACACAATGCTTGCAGATACGGATTTCGTTATAGCTTACTTGGAGATGACATATTCATAAAAAGTGAGTCTCGAGGCCAGCATGAAGAACATGTTAAAAAGGTCTTTGTAAGAATAAAGGAGTATGGATTTTTTAAACTTAGCGAGGGAAAATGCGAATTTTTCATGCCAGGAATAGAGTATCTAAAGCAAGTTATCGATAAAAATGGTCGCAGGCCAGATCCTTCAAGATCAACTGCAATAAAAATTATGCCTCTCCCGAAAAACATTACAACCTTCTTGGGGCTCGCAAACTATTACCAAACATATATACTGAATATACATGAGCTAAGAGCATCCCTAAACAACCAATTGAAAAAAGACGTTAAATAGTATTAGTCGGACAGATGCCAAAAAGCGTTCGCAGACATTACAAAAGTTTTAATATCGGAACTGTTATCGCGCTTTGATCCAATTTTAAAAATAATAGTAACATCAGATGCTAGCGAAAGTGGTATATGAGCGGTAATTTTACACAATCATGAAAATAGTCACGTTCATTGTTGGAGGCTGGAAAAAATCTACAACTAAAATGAGAAGGAGGCATTAGCCATTATTTTTGCGGTGAAAAAATTTCACAAATTCATACATAGAAGGAAATCCAGCCTGCAGACAGATCACCACCCATTGGATCCTGCTAAATTATGACTTTAAAATGGAATTTCTACAATCGAAAAAACTGGGACATGTGGATGGGCTGTCAAGATTGATACCTAAATACAATGAACCGCTAGAGGACATAGTAATAGCAGCATTAAAAGCTGAAATCGAAATAAAAAATATATACTCTGCAACGTAGTACGCGAACTACCTGTCACTTTAGAGGAAATAAAAATTAAAGCAGAGAAGGATGTGTTCATAATGAAAATGAAAAATATAGTGAAGTCAGAAACAAATGCAAAAACTCATATAACCTAGCGTGACACAGTTTCGAAATGGTATTCGATAGGTAATGACGTACTTATGTACGCTCAGAGTGTTGTAATACCTGTTTCTTCACAAAGTTGTATGCTAAAAGAATTCCACATGGGACATCCAGGAATTGCGAGAATGAAAGCACTGATGAAGAGCTACGTTTACTGGCCGAATATGGATCAGGATAATGAAAATTGGTGAAAGCCTGCAGAGGTTGTGCCCTCGCAGCTAAAGCACCAACTCTAAAAATTCAGCCTTGGCCCAAGACTGACATACCTTGGTCCTGGTAACACATAGACTTCACAGGACCGTTAAATGCAGGGTATTATCTAATAGTTGCTGATAGTTATCCGAAATGGTTGGAAATATGTAAATGTAGGAAGCCAACTTCCAAAGTAACAATGGAATTTCTGAACGAACTTTTTGCGTGATATGACGCCCTAGACACTATAGTGTCTGATAACGGAACACAGTTTACGTCGAAGGAATTAAAAACCTTTTGCAAAATGCATGCAATGAAGCATATTACCATCGGAGATTAAATGGACTAGCGGAACGTTTTGTACATACGTTTAAGAAGGCGCTGAAAAAATCTAGGAATGAGTTTCTAGCTGATACTGCATTGATGCAATTCTTAAGTATCTACCGAATAACACCTAACCCCAACACCACTTCAGGTTTGTCGCCGGCTGAACTAGTGTTCTCCAGGAAAGACAGGTCAGTATTTGACAAATTACTACCAGGAAGAAAAGAAAAATGGAAACACCGAAAATAAGATAAAATACTTCAAAATTGGTGACAAGGTGTTTTTTAAAATATACAGAAACGGAAAGGAAAGTTAGGAAGAAGGTATAATAAGTAAACATTTAGAAACAATAACGTACATGGTAAAAGGTCATACGTGGGAACACAAAGACATTTAAACCAACTGAAAAATAAGTTTACAGAGGAAAGAATAAGACATGAAGAACCAATGAAATTTCTTTATGACATTTTTGACGTTCCAGTACCTCAAGGAGAAGTCGAACCAACAAGCACATCCACTAGGAAAAGAAAACAAACAGAACTTTTACAAGTGGAGCCAAAATGAAAAATATATTCCAATTTCTTCCCGGGGAATTAAGTGAAAAAAAGTGGGTAGAGGCGGTAATAAATATATAATAAATAACAGAAAAATATTAACTTCCAAAGAAAATCAAGCTCAAAAATGGAAGATGTTGTGGTGAAATCCTGACACCCCTGTGGGATAGCAAGTGAACTTATAAAGGCGTGGATGCAGTCGCATTTGTGAAAGCAGTCGTAGAAGTCGTTGAGAAGAGATATAAGTTTGTTACGTATTTGTTACTGATTTAGTTTTTGTAGTGTTATAACATTGTTACAATGTAGTCTATATCCAAACTCAAGGATATAAAATGGGTGCAACATGATGACCTCATATTGTGGTCAAAGATGCACTTATCGTCAGCCTATAAAGTACCTGTTCAACTGGTTGAGGTCAAGTAACTGACAAGCGAATCTATGGTATTAAGCAGAATAATTGCTGTTGCACATCTTTTACACCAAAACGAAACATGAACATGTTAGCACTTCCAATCAATTAAGATCAGAAGCCATAAGAACCACTACCTGTAATGACAAACTGCTTAGTTTTATTTCTTCCGCCTTTATCTTCTGAGTTCAAAT
This sequence comes from Octopus bimaculoides, assembly GCF_001194135.2. NCBI lineage: Eukaryota > Metazoa > Mollusca > Cephalopoda > Octopoda > Octopodidae > Octopus > Octopus bimaculoides. Next base: position 94,604,129 of record NC_068981.1, read on the forward strand.
TTCACCGAGGTTTTATCAAATGTATGACTGATCCGGCTATCGTGTCCATTGTGAGGATCGGGCCGCAACCTTCCTTTGGCTGGGAAAGGTAGACAGTTTTCCCCTCTCTGGTGACTATGGCAAAAGAGGCAATATGGTGGACGAGGTTTCAATAATTAAAGATAGATACTTCGGCCAAGTCTTCATCAACTTTTTCAAGTTCCATTTCAAAAAGCGAAGGAAAGGTGGAGAGAGAAGTGCTACCCCACCAGTAACTTTTATTGAATGGTAGGTGAATGTGACAGGGACGACTTACTCTGAATGGGCCTACTCTGAGCATGCTGTAGAAAGTGGAGGGGAGAGGGGTACCCTAGCGATTGTGGTATCCAGGATGTGTGGGATTCTTGGTTGCTCTTGGGTGGAGTTTCTCTTATTTTGAAGAATTTTGCTGTTTAATATTTTGTTAATTATAATTATTATCTATCTTTACATGTCCTGCATGTAACCCATCACACTGTCCTTTGTGTTGTATCGTCCTTTTGTTTTTGTGTGCGACCCTTATGGCTAATAAAGTATTGCTATTGTTGTTATTTGTCTTTATCTCTCGGTCTTAGATGTTATGCCGGTCATTCTGCTGGACAACAAATCACATCCCGCAACCTTAGGTATCCAGTAACTTTCTTAAGATTCTCTCTGTCCCTAATAAACAGGCTTTCTGTATAACAGGAGTTTATGCTACAACCAAGATATTCATTGAATTTTCCCAAATTTCTGCTCGCGGTACCCCATGCGCCGGTGACAATTGGCACTGCCTTTACGCTCATATATTCTCATAGCTGCCCATTCTCGTTTCTCAAGTCATTATACTTTTCTTATCAAACTTTTACAGCTCTTTCTCTTTCATTCAGGTATCGAAGTGGCTTGCTATATCCATCATTATATATTCGCGAGATGTTTTGCGGAAGATAACAATGTCGAGTTAAGAGTGTTCTCTGACTTATTCTGTCTGCAGTTGACAACCCTACAGTATCTTTGTATTTTCCTTCTCCAACACCTCCACCTTGTGATCATACCACTTTTCCAAAGAAGGGAAGTTTTACTTCTTATAGATTTCCTAATGCACGACATCATATCTTCAGTTCTTAAAACCTTTCTGTGCTAGCTTTGGATATTCTGAAACTCATCTCACTGTAGCCCATCTCACTCAAAAGGTCCCTGAATAAGGGTTGCTTAAGGATGTTGAACAAAACACCCATGTTTCCAGAGGTGAATTATCCAAACCCCAAAGAATTCCTTTCAACACATGGCTAAGATGCTCCCCCACTACTTCTGCCCGAGATCAGAGATGCACATATCGTCAGCCACTCAGTGACATGCTCAACTGGTTAAGGTCAAGCAAACCTGTGATATTGAGCAGAAAATTTGCTGTAGCCCATCTTTTTACCAAAACAAAACAATGTACATAACATTTCCAATCAGTTCAGATGTGTTCAGTGTCTGGTACTGCATCAGGGTTTATTATTAATATTATTATCATTATTATCATTGTTCAGTAATTTTATTTTTATAACGTGCTTTCACTTCACTACCGAGCGCAGCTCTGTGTGCCTTGGGTATGTGCTGTGGTTTGCTGTGATGCTCTTATGGTTACTGTATTGAAAGTGTTTTGCGTAGGATGTGTGCAGTGCCCAGTAGTGCAATTTTCTGTATGTTATATATATTTGTAAGTCCAGGTGTTTTTGTTATGTATTTGTCTGAATATTTTTTTAATTATACCTAGGCACCTACTATGATAGGAATTGTTTCTGTTTTTAGATTCCACATTCGAGTTACCTCTATTTCCAGGTCTTTGTATTTTGAAAGTTTTTCCATTTCTTTTAGAGAAACGTTGTCATCTGCTGGTATTGATATATCAATTAGAAAGCATTTTTTTTCTTCATGATCTTTG
>NC_068981.1:94607365-94608104 GCF_001194135.2 Octopus bimaculoides
TCATCCATATATAAAAGGTGGCTGACTGTTTTTCCGTAACATTTGTATCCGCATCCAGTTCTATTTAGCAATTCAGTTAAAGGTGTGAGTGCTAGGCAGAACAGGAGCGGAGAGAGCGTGTCTCCCTGGAATATTCCTCTTCTAAAGGGATGGCTTTGGTTTTCACAAGTCCCTCTTTTGTTTGGAGCTGTAGCACTGTCTGCCATTTCTTCATGGAGTGCCTTATGTATTTTATAATAATTGGTGCCACCTTGTTTATTGCTAGTGTATAGCTGATTATCCCGACTGCTTGGAGTGCCTCAGCAGGTGCCTCTCTCCTCCTCAACTCATCCGGTTCATAAACGTATGTTCAGAGTAGGCCCATTCACACGGGCCATCCTAGCCACATTCACCCACCTTTCAGCAAAAATACTGCGGAGCAGTACTTCCCTCTCCACTCTCACTTTTCTTTTCAAGTAGAGCTTTAAAAAGTCGATGAGGGGTAGGCCAAAGAGGAAGGTATTTGTTTTCAGTTCTTTCAATCTCGCCCACCACAAATAATTCCTACTATAAGCACGAAACCTGCAACGTGGGAGGAGAGAGTCGATTTCATTGAGCCAACACTTATTTACTTATTTTGAAAGGCAAAGTCGATTTCGACTGAATTCGAACTCAGAAATAATAATAGTGGTCATCCCTTATACACGTATGTATATATATATATATATATATATATATATATATATATATATATATATAT
>NC_068981.1:94608761-94611571 GCF_001194135.2 Octopus bimaculoides
ACAGTGTTGGAACTCTTTTAAACAAAATAATATATTCCTCTATACACAATCATACAACCCCCCCCTTTTTCTATTTATTTTTACTCGCATATATATATATATATATATATATATATATATGTGTGTGTGTGTGTGTGTGTGTGTGTGTGTGTGTGTGTGTGTATATATGTGTATGTATATAGATAGATAGATAGATAGATAAGTACGAGTTTCATTTCAGAAGTTTCAAGACTTATTAGGTGAGGCAGTTATAACTGTCGTAGACGATTGCAATTTTAGTACATCATTACTGTATATACAATAAGCCGACCTGTCAATCAGTGAAAAAGAGAACACCTACGCTGAACTATGGAGAAATCTGCAGTTACTCTATCCAGATTACAAGTTCAGGTTTATACCTGTAATTATTGGGGCCCTGGAATATGTAACACACTGCCTAAATAACAATCTTGAAGAATTAGGCTTCTCAAAAGCAGAAAGGAGAAAGCTAATTCGAAGACTACAGATCCAATCCATCACAGGAACTGTAAAAATCTGTAAAACTTTCCAGAAGTTTATCATTTAGATATATATGAGCATGTCAAGATATGTACCTATATGCATGAGAATACATACAAACAACATACAAATCTGCACATACATACATACATACATACATACACACACACACACACACACACACACATACATACATACATACATACAAACAAAATTACCCTGTTTTTAAATGGTTTAAAAAATTACCATAGGCTTTGTAAATAAATATTTTGCTGACTTTTCATAGCGAGTGATATATATGTATACAGGTTATTTAGAGTCATATTTTTATTCATATAACCCCATACTTCATTTTCGCTTGGCAAAAGCTGACATGACAAACAATACAATTCATTATTAGAAATATTTTCATATAACCAGTTTGTAAGTTCTGAAAAGTTCAGGGGTAAATTTTCTCGCATATATTTACTCTTGTCAAATCAAATATTGAAATAGTCCTTCCGCTGGCGATTATGTATTGGTTTTCATTGAAAGAATATGTCTTATATGGCGTTTTGCTAAACTCACTAAAAAAATTTCATAGCCAATAATAATTTCAAATAGAATTCGCCAAAATGAGTGTTAAGCAGTCATTTATATTCCTCCCCCAAAAAGAAGCAAATTAATTCCTCCCACAGAAGAAGCAAATTACTTCAAACACCAATAAAATAAATTGAAATATTATTTAACCAATACATTGAATTTGGCCCCAGTCCCGCTCCATTAGGCCGGAGCTTACCCTAGTTTCTGTAGCGTTTCATTGACTGAGTAAATGAGGCTCGCCCTTGAACGGGATACTAGTCCCTTGCAGAGTTACCTTCATCAGAGTGAACTAGAGCATCATGAGAAAAATTTACTACCCTGTCCAAGAAGCGTTAAGCGCTGATCGTTAGACCGATACCCTAACTACTGAGCCACGTTCCTTCACAAAATAATATGTACATAAACTAATTACTGACGACCAATTGAATACCAAGCCGTGAATCAAATTACTAGCATTTTGCTTAGATTTAGACTTTCGTATGGATTGGAAGCAAGCTTCAGTTGTGCACGCGTTAAAAAATTCTAATATAATAATCCTTTCTACTATAGGTACAAGGCCTGAGATTTTGGGGGAGGGGACAGTCGATTAGCTCGATCCCAGTACGCAATTAATACTTATTTTATCGGCCCCGAAAGGATGAAAGGCAAAGTTGACCTCGGCGGAATTTGAACTCAGAATGTATGGTTTCAAATGTTGGCACACAAGGCCAGCAATTTCAGGGAGGTGTAAGTCGATTACATGGACCCCAGAGTTCAACTGGTACTTATTTTATCGACCCCGAAAGGGTGAAAAGTAAAGTTGACTTTCGCAAAATTTCAACTAACACCATAAAGACGGTTAACATGCTGCTAAGCATTTTGTCCAGTGTGCTAACGATTCTGCCAGCTCGTCTCCTTAAATTCTTATATAACAATATTTGTATCTTCGGATAAACTCTAGTCGTTTTGTTCTTTGTAAAGCAGAGGTTCTCAAGCATTTTTCTTCCTACGGACTCCTTTGATTCTTCTTTTACACTACGAAACCACCATGGTCATTTCAATTTTTAAAAAAATACCGTTATATTCTTATAATTAAATATTATTAGGAAATGTATAAAACAAATTGAAATATCTTGTACTTTGTAAAAGTATAACTGATTTATTGCACATAGTTTTTCACAACAAAATTTTATATGGACCCCACAAGGGCAATCTGGACCCTGGTTGAGAACCATTCATCAACCCATCCATCGATCTATCCGTCCATCCACCCATCTATCCATCCATCTATACATACATGCATGCATACATACATACATACATACATACATATATACATACATACATGCATGCATACATGCATACATACGTACATACATACATACATACTTACATACATACATGAGCATGTCTTGATATGCAACTATATGCATGAGAATACATACATAAAACAAAACATACAACTCTGCACATATACATACATACGTACATACATACATACATACATACATACATGCATGCATACATACATACATACCTTGTTGTTGATGTTGAAATTCCAATGAAGGAGCCTTGGATCTAGGTTAGAAACCGGTTCTTTCTCTATTGGCAAGAAATCTTGAAATAAAACTGAACAATGACATACATAGTTACATACATATAGATATATAAATATATGTATGTATATATATATGTGTGTGTGTGTGTGTGTGTGTGTGTGTGTGTGTGTGTGTGTGTGTGTGTGTGTGTGT
>NC_068981.1:94611671-94617131 GCF_001194135.2 Octopus bimaculoides
TGTGTGTGTGTGTGTGTGTGTGTGTGTGTGTGTGTGTGTGTGTGTGTGTGTGTGTGTGTGTGTGTGTATTATCTTTTTGCTGATTGGAATTTTAGATTGTAAGTCTGACTGTATATATGTATTCATGTGTATATACATGTGTGTATGTCTGTTGAAGTATGTGAAAGTGAGTGTGTGTAATTTATAGCCAATATGCCCAGTACACCCCACCATCATTCACGAGCAACTAGAGCTTGGTAACATGAACGAGTGCCATAATTCAGCGAATTGCTTCGGATGCCTATATAGTCACTGGCAGACAAACACACCACCTGGCGTTGCATCCCAGTGGTGACAATTGGGGATGGAGAGAAGGAAAGAGAGAGAGAGAGAGAGAGAGAGAGAGAGAGAGGGGACGGAGGGAAGGTGATAGTTGCATCAGTGCCCGATTGTTGTTTATTTATAGTTGATTTGACTACCATAACTTTGATAACTTTGACAGCTTTCGGCCAGTATAGGCCCAGGCCATGTCGAACTTAATAGCACCACCTGGTGAAGTCTTTTAGTTATATATGGGGCACCATAGCCCACTCTAGCAAAGAGTTATTATTATTGTTGGAGACGTATCCAGGTGTAGGAGGTTGGTCCGGGATTTTTTGAAGAAATTTGTCCAATGCACATTTGAATTTTATGGGATCCGTTTCCGTTTTGACGCATTTTGGTATGGTATTAAAGAGAGCTGGACCGGTTGAGCTAAAATAATTGTGACTTAATGTTCCTATGTGTACCGGATTAGAATTTTGTAGTGGGCAGATAGCAGGGGTGGATAGCAGGGGCGTCAAGTCTTGGATGGATTTTAAAATTGATGCCAACATCATTTGTGCAATGTTGATGGAATATTTTCCACATAACACAAATGTTGTAGCGCTCCCGGCGGCGTTGGAGAGAGTAGAGATTGAATTTTTTTTAGTCGATCCCAATAATCAATGCCTCTCATGCCGTCTATCATTCTTGTCATTGACCTATGGAGTGCTTCTACTTTCATATTGAGTTGCTTCGTATGGGGAGACCACAGTGGGAAACAGTATTCAAGGTGGCGTTGGCCAAATGTACCGTAGAGAAGGATGATGGTGTAGGCATCTCTAGATCGAAAAGTTCTCAGAATCCAGGAACACGTCTTGCGGGCCAAGTCAACCTTGCTGCTTACGTGGAAATTCTAGTTTAGATTGTTATCAACAATTACTCCAAGGTCTCTGGTTTTGTTGAATGATACTAGGAAGTCGCCCGAGGGAAGAGCATATGGTAATTTCAGAGTTTCCACTTTTCCAAAGTGGATCAAATCAAACTTATCTTCATTTAAAAGCATATTGTTTTTTTCTGCCCATTAGACAATAGCAAACAGATCTGACTGAAGGCATGTTCGGTCTCCCATGCCGTTTATGGCTTTCTGGAATTTGGAATCATCTGCATAAATTTTCAATGTAGAATGTTTGATGACATTTACTACGTCGTTGATGTAAATAATGAAGAGGAGAGGGCCCAACACAGTACCTTGTGAGACACCACTACTGATTTTGGTTGAGCTGGATCGTATTCCCTCAAACACAAGACGAGAATAAATACAATCCACCACCTGGCCCAGGGACTGCAACTTCTGATCGTGAGAGAACACCGTTATCTCCACTATGTTACTTCCGTTATTTATTTCATTGATCTTGGAAGTATGAAAGACAAAATTGAGCTGAGTAGAATTTCAACTCAAATATTAATTTTTCTAAAATATGTGCAGGACATCAAATTTGGGATTAGACTGATCCAAGTACTCAACTGGAACGATATGATTGAGTCTGGAAGATGAAATGTAAGGATTAAAAAGACTAAAAGAAATGGTGGCCTTGACAAAATTTGAACCCAGAGATTGATTTCTAACACAAGGCGTAAAACTACGAATTTGGTAGGGGTGAGGAGTGGGCTAATTACTGAAATTGACCGCAGTCCTCTTTTTGACTGCTGCTATATTTTTATTGATATTTGAAGGGGGGAAAGGCTAACACTACCCGTTGTGGGGTTTGAACCTAGAACCAAAAGGGCCATTATCATATACTTGTAAGGCAGTTTGTCTGCTGCTGTAACAATCCTACCAATTCACTATTCTGACTCAAACACAGAAATAAACGAAGTATAAGGGTTAAGTGCCCACATTGCAAAATATACACATACATACACATGTCGCCACACACACACACAGACACACACACACACACACACACGGAGTATTATGTACACAGTTGTACAAATACGTAGTTCTCAAACAAATTCAGTATGACACTAAAAAAATCTGATCTTTTTGAATAGCAGAGGCAGTCCATTCAACAGGCTGCCACACTGTTTCTGCCAAACAAATTTCACTCACATGGCTTGGCGTGACAGAGCGTTACATTAAAAACCACCAAGAAATGATACTGGATCCAAGACAACATGATTGCAAAGCAAAAGTCTTAGCGAGTCAACTAAATAAGTATGTAAAATAATACAAATGCTTATTTAACCACAGTCGTACACGGATACGTACACATCTGATATGTTTAGAAATAGGCTTGATAATAAAGTGAATTAAATCCCAATGTAAAATGGAGGTTCAGTTCCTGGAAGGATCGAATAAGTTCAGTTGTCACGTAAAGTGAGACATATTACAGGTCGCTTTGTTCTTAGAGTAAAGAAACGACAGGTTAAGTGCTGTTGTCTTTTTAGTTGTATTCTAATAAATTATGGAGAAATTAAAGTGAAAGATTGACAAAAGTGATGGGATAAGTGAGGTAAAAAAATCGAAATGAGAGGTGATGTGAGAAAGTTCAAAAGTCAGGGGAATGAGCTGAACAAAGGGGGAGGAAGCAAGAATTGGAGAGGGAAAACATTATGTACCGAGAGCGTGTGACTAAGAACAACGCTACACACAGACACTTATCAAAAATTAAGTAAAGGGAAATCATAGAAAATTCTAAATGTTTAGAAGGAGTGCGAGGGAAAATAAACGAAGAGGCAAGAGCTTACCTCTGTTTAAAAATTGGACGTAAACCATTTTTCGATCAGATAAGTTCGTTCATCTTTGTATCCGAACATGACAAACTATAAAAAGCGTGACAGTTGTGATGTAACAGTAGACACAACATCACGATAACTTAGTTAAATTACTATTCATTAAAAAGATCTTTATCAAATCTTTCTGCGAAAACATGCACAACTGACAACACTAATAATAGACAAAATTACAGTGACTTAGTCAATATGCTATTCATTAAGCAATTGTAATCAGATCTACTCTATTATCTGACAATTAGATGGACTCTTCTCAGCAAATGTATAAGACATCAATGTTTGTTTTGGTTCAGAACATATAAACATATAAACAGAACATATAAAATATTCATTACGCTATTTAGATACTCTTTTCTACTCTAAGCACTAGGCCCGAAATTTTGGGGGAGGGCGACAGTCGATTAGATCGACCCCAGTACGCAACTGGTACTTAATTTATCGACTCCGAAAGGACGAAAGACAAAGTTGACCTCGGCAAAATTTGAACTCAGAACGTAAAGACAGACGAAATACCGCTAAGCATTTCGCCCAGCGTGCTAACGTTCCTGCCAGCTCACCACCTTACGCTCTCTAAATATTATTTAAAATTAAGCAAGTATATATATATGTATATATATATATATGGTTGAAATTTACAGAAAAACAAAATACGAAGACAGGTGTATGTGTGTGTAGATAGATAGATAGATAGATAGATAGATATTACCAACTACATATATTTAAAGTATATGGGTCGTGTATTTGTCGGTAGGCTCCGATTTGGCGTGGTGGGCAATACTCCCTCAAAGCGCCGGGTGTTGAGGAAGCATTTTCCACCTCGCCAAATCGCAGCCAACCAGCAAACACACAAAGAGTATACGTTAAGTATGTATAGTTGATAATATTTATAACACTGGCGCTGCTTCTATTTAATATTTGAATATATATAGGAAATAATGGCATAACAAGGTACCAATTTTGCTGGAAATAACAGTGACGACAATCGTTCGACGCTAGGAAAAGCTTCATTGGATGAATAGAGGCAAAGATGTGTACGGGCAGCGAATATCAAAAAATTTGCTTCTTACCTCTAGAAAGAACGCCAGAGAAATGGACATCCTAGTACTCGAGTTTCGAACTTTTCAGAATACGTTTGTTATCGTAAAGCTGATTGATCCTCGTCACCTAGGTCCACCAAAGATACTAAATTTAAAATATCTGCTATATCAATGCCTGTATACTCGGTCAATGGCCCCAGCTATAAATAGGAGCGAAATCAGTGAAAAAGTTTTATACAAAAATATAAATATTATTACAATACAATAATATTATTTTCCAGCAAAATAAAGCACCGTAAAGATAGAATTATAAACAGGAAATAGTGGCACGACAAGGTATCAATTTCTGCTGGAAATAGCTGTCGATAATTGTTCGGCGCTAGGTAAAGCCTCACTGAATGTATAGCGGTAAAGATGTGTGCAGGCAACGAATATAAAAAGTTTTCATCTTACCTCTAGGAAGAATGCCAGAGAAATGGAAACCCAAGTACAAGGGCTATTGGCCAAGTATACAGGCATTGATGTAGCGGATATTTTAAATTTAGTCTTTTTGGTGTACCTAGCTGACGAGGACCAATCAGTTTTACGATAACAAACGTATTCTGAAAAGTTCGAAACTCGAGTACCTGGTTGTCCATTTCTCTGACGTTCTTCTTAAAGGAAAGACGAATTTTTTTAATATTCGCCGGCCGCACACATCTTTGCTTCTATACGTTAGTGAAGCTTTCTCTAGCATCGAACTATTCTCGACTGCTATTTCTTGCAAAAATTGGTACCTTGTTGTGCCACTATTTTCTATTTATAATTCTACCTTTACGGTGCTTTATTTCGCTGGAAAATAATATTATTGTATTGTAATAGTATATATATTAATAATAAATAATATATATATACGCATATATGGGTACAGGACCTCACGAACTGTGTAAACAGCATGAAGTACGTAGACAAACGAGTTAAACACGTAAACGACGAGAGAAAAAAATGGAAAACAGGACAAGTAAACACAGAGAAACGACCCTTCATCAGTTGTCGGCTGTCTATCTACTCCTCATTTCGAGCATTCACACGACAATATGAATCTTCAGAGACAGTTACTCCCATAAATTCTAAAATAAAATTTAGGATTTATGGAGGGTCAAAGTTGGGCACAAAAACAGGACATTGGAGACATACAAGGAAACCGAACGAAAACAAACATGGAGGGTTGTTAGACAAGAACGAGTGGAAAATAGTGAACGTTGGGAGAAATATTTTTTTGAAAAGAGAAAAGAGAGAAGAGAGAGAAAAAACGTCCAGTCTTTTGAACGTCCGTGAAGGAAAAGAAAGATGATCACATGAGGAAAGG
>NC_068981.1:94617292-94618493 GCF_001194135.2 Octopus bimaculoides
ATATATAATTTCTTCTAACATTTATGCATTTATTCTGTATAAATGTGTATGTATGGTTGCGCCTAAGTATTTGTTTACTGTTGACACACTAAAGTCGCTGCAGCATAATATTCACAAAAACCTTTGCCCTTAAAGTCAGCATCTATCTACCCTAAATCCCCACTTTTTCCCATCTCCTTTTTCTTTATTCTTTACCACTTTATACGATTCCCCACTCCCAAAAATTGATCACTTCCCTTACTTTTCTTGCTGACTAACCATTTTGTTTTTTCGGGCATTTGTTTTCTTGAAGCATATATTTTCTTAATTTTTTAACTTGGGATTCCCAAGCGACAATGTAACCTTCCCATAACTAAGGTATCTTTGGTTTGATGAGTAGCTAGCCGAGTACACCTCGTTGAGTAATTATTGCATCAGAGGATCTGCTAACTAGGAAACATATGTAGCCTGAATTTTACCTGTTTCACTCCCAGAAATTTGTTTTTTTATTCGCATTCATAGCAACTCTAGTTGCTAACCGTGACTTATATGGGAAATGCCTACAATCATCAATGTCAGTAAATTATTATTGTTCCTAAACGTTTTGTTTTTTCATATCCGTAACAGACCGCTTAAAGATTACAATCTTCCCGCTCTTACATTCTTGGATCTTACAATTACATATCCATATATTCTTTTAATCGCTTCCGTCATACAACTGCAGTCATGCTGGAGCAACATCTCGAATGGTATTTAGCCAATGAAATCGCCTGCAGTACATATTTTCAGACTTGAACTTATTCTATTGGATCTTTTTGCCAGCTGTTAAGTTACGGTGATTTAAACAAACTCACACCGGTTATGAAGCAGTGGAAGACAAACAAACATGCACACGTACGTGTATATACAAACATATAATGATGGGTTTCCACACAGTTTCTGTCGATCAAATCCAAGACAGTGGGATCAAATCTACGTAGGGACGAAGCGAATTACTTAAACACACAACTATGCCACCGCGCATACACAAATATACACACGCATACACACATACACACACATACATATATGAATATGTATATACATATATATTTATGTGTGCATATATATATATATATATATATATATATATATATATATATACATGTAGGTATATGTATGTATATGTGTGTATGTACGCGCATATATATGTACGTGTATATATATATATATATATATATAT
>NC_068981.1:94618737-94620072 GCF_001194135.2 Octopus bimaculoides
ACACACACACACACACACACACACACACACACACACATATACATACCAAAGTAAGCACAGAAATGTGAAACAAGGTGGCAAAAAATTGTACTCGAATACCGGAGGTAGAATAATATATTTCATTATTATTAAAGCTGCAAAAAATCGCAAAAATATCACAAATAACTGCTACTCAGAGTTTCACGTTCCTGTTCGTTCGACAGTTTAGATTGAGAATGGAACAAAATAAAGTTTGTATGTAGAAAGTATACGATTTACATTGACCGATACACATTTGAAACTGGTTTCTTTTCATTGGTCCTTTCGACTAACTGTTTTTTTCTAATCAATGATGATAGGTTTAAAGTCGTATTTGAAAATCTGGAATCAAAAATCAGAATTTCTAAAATGACTGTAGCTAGAAGGAAAAAAATTGACGGCTTATAAGAATACAAAATATATACAGAAGCTTCGGAGAATTCCTAGATTACATTCCCAACGAAATTCATTTCGATATCCCGAAAATAGGACAGCAACGAGTCTTGCCAAACATGTCTGGCATTTAAAAGAAAATTATACCCGTCTTTTCAGTATCAGCTGGACGATCTTGGAGAAAGCTGCACCATATAAGCACGGAGCATCTAGACGCCCTGTGAGATGCAAATTGTGCCTAACCTAAAAGCTTTTCATCCTGTTCCAGATTAAATATGCATTGAACTAAAGACAGGAGCTTTTGAATTCCTGCAGTTATGCAACGAGGTGTAAAATATCGTCTGGTAAAATACCATTCGATAATAATAATATTTTACATTTTCCGACCTTCAAGAAAACCTTCGACTGTTTACAATTTTTATTATTATTTTGTTTTTATTTTATTTTCATTGTCTTTTTGTAAGCGTTACTTTTGAGCCATTTGATTGTTATTTTTACAATGCAATTTAGCCCATTACATACCTAACAATTTTGATTTTTATTGTACATCTTAAGCCCTTTACAATCGCTTAATATGTGTTGTATAGATATCGCGTATATCAAACATCAGGCTGGATGTTTGAAGTTACACTATTTTAATATTCAATATACCAGACAAATGGTTTTAAAATATACTCGTGTTCGTATATACGTTATGATGTATATACGTTTGTTTACGTATATATATGTATGTTGATATCTTTTCTATAATTAGATATTGTCAATATAACAATACATAAATGTATATATATGTATATAATGTATGTATATATAAATGTATATATATGTATGTATGTATGTATGTATATATATGTATGTGTATATATATCTGTATCTATATCTATATATGTATATATATCTATCTATCTATCTATCTATCTATAT
>NC_068981.1:94620100-94622628 GCF_001194135.2 Octopus bimaculoides
TATATATATATATATGTATATGTCGTATGTTGACCGGAGTCGAGAAGGTATGCAGATCGCTAGTTCAGATGGATTGAGGCCATCATAGTGAGTGGTTGAAGCGTGTTGAAAAGTGAGTGCATGCGAAATCGTCGAAAGCTTTGTTTTGGGTATTTGTGTTTCTACAGTAGCACGGTTTAAAATTTTTGGGCAGCGCAATAATGTGATCTTTCCTAAAACTTCGTGGAGGGTCACCGACTAAATTGTGATGAATTATTTCCTAGCGAAAGTCTACTTTTTTTTCTCATGACGCTTTGACAAAGTTATGTACATGGGGTTGCCAGGGGGAAATTGTGAGGCCTAGTATTTAGCCTTTTTGTCTTGGGTTATTTGCGTCTGCTCATGTGGTAAGAATCTGTTTTCTAAATAAGTGCAATAATTACGATTATTGAACTTACCTAGAAGACAGATTAAATTGTCATGTCTCAACTGAAGACTGCTATTGAAGTCTTTGTTCATGGCTTCGAAAAATACGATTTTTCTTTTACAAATAAAATATTAAGTGAGTATTAATATATTTAATGCATTTATATTATTAAATTTACTAAATAAAATGAATGAGAGATGATGGGTAAGCGTAATTGGCCAGTGACTAGATATTACTATCATATTTCTGCTAAGAGCAGGAGACAACATGTCATTAGCAAAACTTGGCCTCCACGATACGACTGATATACGAGTTTTCTCAGTATGCGTTTGTTTCTAGTCGTACATTTTTTTAAAAAAGTCTCCTTTCATTAAACTTGTGAACGCTATCTTTGTTAAATTCAAATTACGACAAACGTAAATAAACAAACGAAGTTTGCTTTTAGAAGCGTTGAGATGTCTTTTAGAAAGTTAAAGAAGTGATTTTAAATTCTCAATCGCAGAATAATGCTAATAATATAGCCTGAACAGGATAAACTGTCCCTATTTTGCAGAGAAAAGTGTAGGTGGCTAGCTGTGAACACAGCTAGCCACCTACACTTTTCTCTGCAAAATAGGGATAGTCTATCTTTGTTATTGTTTTCTACCTAGAGGTGTATCTGAATAATTTATTCCCTAAACAATTTTATTTTCTTATACCAATAGAAGTGTAATCTTATTCTGTTACTGATTGATTAATTCATCAGTTCTGTAGCACAGGTTGTGAAGACTATAGTTCGCTAATGAGATCACATAATATCAAATGATGGCATTGTTGTCTCCCTTAGTTACTAGAAAAATGAAAACGGTATTGGCCAATTATTATGTTTTGTCTCACCGAATAATTTATCTCCTTTATTTATTTATTTGTTTTTAGCCCTTAAAAAAATTAATGCCATACCAAAGAGGTAAGCTTTTGGCCGGCAAAGTCTGCGATCAGGGTTCTATTCCTGGTTATATATAAATCCTACATACTTCGAATTCATATTTTGAAAAATATAATATCTATGCTAATGTTCGAAATACATATGTATGTATATGTATTGCTAGCATGATCCAGAAAGAAGTAAGCTTCATACAAGTTTGAAATTCATATTATTTCAGTTACGACGCCAATATTCTTGGGAAAGGCATGAAACTCATACATTCCCTTTCCTCTTCGCTAAAATACGAGGTCTTTGAGTTTAAACTAAAATGTGAATACATATCGTATATATGAATGACGGTAAAATGGAAAGGAAATACAGGTATCTAATATTATAGCTGTCAAGGCGGTGAGCTGGCAGAATCGTTAGCATACGGGGCAAAATGCTTTGCAGCATTTCATCTGTCTCTACCTTTCTGAGTTCAAATCCCGATGTGGTCGACTTTGCCTTTCATCTCTTCGGGATCGATAAAATAAAGTACCAGTTCAACACTAGGGGTCAATGTAATCGACTTATGTCCTCTCCGAAATTTCTGGTGCTGAGTCAAAATTTGAAACCAATATTACATTTATCGGGGCTTAGTCTTTGTCTTTAAATGTATACTACTTGGAAGTCAGGTCTAAATTAATATCCAATCACTACAATCCTTAAATTAATCACATGCTCTTGATGGCTCGTTTTATACTGTATGTGATGAAAATCTCCTTTTCTCTAGCTGCTTCCCTTACGATGAGATTATTCTAATATAAATACATCTAAAATAAGGAATGAATGTAAAGTCAATCTACTGCTGCCTCTTCTCTGACGATTTTTTTTTTTTTTTCGTGAGGCAGTTTGTTAGAAAGTTAAGACTTTGTCAATAATACTCAGCTAGAGACAATTTGCTGAAATAAATCTCACAAATAAATATATCGGTCGCAAATTTTACCGCAAAGCCAGCAAGTTCAGAGGAGTGGGTAAGTCGATTACAACAGCTGGTACTTATTTTATCGACCCTGAAATAATGAAAGGCAAAGCCGACCTCGGCGGAATTTGAACTCAGAAAGTTAAGATGAACGAAATGCCGCTGAACATTTTTCCGGCGTGCTAATGATTCTGCCAATTTACCGTCGTCTTTCAAATAAATATGTTAAGTGCAAAACACCTAAAAATCATCCA
>NC_068981.1:94623106-94624062 GCF_001194135.2 Octopus bimaculoides
ACACACACACACACACACACACACACACACACACACACACACACACACAGCTTCAACTTATAGGGTTGCTGTCATACTGTTGCATTCTCATTAAAGATTCCAGTTAATCGTTTTTATCTAAAATAATTCACTTTGGTTCATGTTTTATTGCCTTCGAGTTGTCCAAACGCTGTGTTATGTGACATGTAAGAACACGACATAAACACAACACCAGCTATAAACATAGATACACGCACACATGTGTATGTATATATATCATTGTTCAATTTTATTTCAAGATTTCTTGCCAATAGAGTAAGAGTCGGTTTCTAACCTTGATCCAAGGCTTCATTGGAATTTCAACATCAACAACAGGGTATTTTTGCATGCAAGTGTGTATATATTCAGATTTGTATGTTTTGCTTTATGTATGTATTCTCATGCATATAGTTGCATATCTAGACATGCTCATATATATTTAAATGATAAACTTCTGGAAAATTTTACAGACTTTTACAGTTCCAGTGTTGGATTGGATCTGTAGTCTTCGAATTAGCTTTCTCCTTTCTGGTGTTTTGGAAGCCTAATTTCTCAAGATTGTTATTTAGGCATAAACAAAGGCATCCATACTTGTTTAATATATATATATATATATATGCATTTAAACACACACATATATATAGGAGCACACGTATACACACATATACATGGATTTATTTTAGTTTATTTCCCTTTCGTACATTCTATTTTATTTAATTTCATTTTCCTTATCTTTACTTTATTTCTGTTCATATATAAATCAATCTATATACCTAAAGAAGTAAATAGGAAAAGGAACATGTATCCCAATACACATACATATTGATGTACATATTGACATACATACTTGTTGCGCGTGAGGGTGTATGTGTGTATATTTATGTATGTATGTATATATATATATATATATATATATATATATATATATATATATATAT
>NC_068981.1:94624318-94637807 GCF_001194135.2 Octopus bimaculoides
TATATATATATATATATATATATATATATATATGATTAATTAATTAATTAATTTGAATCCATTAGATCTCTCTGTTTTCTAGCTCGATAAAAATGCTTGATATCCTACGATTCATCGCCTGAAGATGACACTAGAGATCAAGACTTTTCAGTTGAGACTTTACCTCAGTTATTCTCCCTGGTAGAGTTGAATGATCTAGTTCGTGACTTGAACCTCCCAAAAGATTCTGCTGAACTGTTGGCTTCTCGACTGAAAGAGAAGAATTTTCTAGAAAATGCTGTCCGTATAACATTTTATCAGAGTCAGCATGATGAGTTCCTTTCTTTTTTCACAAAAGAGGAAGAGCTGGTTTACTACATAGATGCCAGTGGGCTTCTTAATAACCTTGGCATTGAGAAATACAAATCAGAGGAATGGCGTCTTTTCATAGACAGCTCTAAGCGTAGTTTAAAATGTGCATTGTTGCACAACAGAAATGTGTATGGCTCTGTCCCACTCGGCCACTCAACAACTCTGTAGGAAAAATTTGAAGAAATTAAGTTGGTTTAACAGAAGAGACTGTATCATGACCATAAATGGGTCATCTTCGTTGGCTTAAAGATGGTAAATTTTCTCAGGGGACAGCAATCTGGGTATACCAAATACTCATGCTTTGTTTGCAAGTGGGAGAGTAGAGACCAAGGAAACCACTATGTTAAGAAAGGCTGACCGCCTCGAACATATATGGCTTCACGTAGAGCTGCCAATATATTGGAAGAACCTTTAGTTGAGCGAGATAAGATCATTTTCCCCGCTTTGTATATCAAACTCGGAGTGATCAAGCAATTCGTCAAAGCTCTTGAGAAAAATGGGGAGTGCTTCAAATATATCTGCAGTGTATTTCCAGACTTGACGATTGAAAAACTTAAAGCAGTGATTTTTGATGGATCACAGAACCGTAAGCTCTTGAAAACGATGAGCGAAAATGAAGCATCAGTTTGGTTAGCCTTTGCAGAAGCAGTGCAAAATTTCCTTGGGAAACACAAAAGTGAAAACTATAAAGACCTTGTCAACAACTTGATATCAACTTTTCGTGATATTGGCACGAATATGAGCATCAAAATGCATTATTTTTTTAGTCATCGTGATTGTTTTCCGGAAAATCTCGATGTTAGCGATGCACACGGCGAACGATTCCATCAGGACATCAAGGAGATGGAAACTCGGTACCAAGGACGTTGGGACGCTGTGATGATGGCAGACTATTGTTGGTGTTTAAAACGAGATACTCCTGTTGCTCAACATTCACTGTGCTCAAAGAAGCGCAAATTTATTCCTTGAATTTTCTGCCAAAAATCTTAACCAATGTGCATTTTCAATTTTGAATTTTTATTTGCACTTCGTTGTTTTGTATTACGCTCTCTTTATTGATTTATACTATATGCCTTTTGTATCAATAAAATACTTACTCTATCAGGCTTAGTCAGAAAACTAGACGTGATAGAGAAAAATTGAAGTTATTTTTGAATTTAGCAGGTAAAATCACTTGAAAAATCGTTGAAATATTCAAGGCACCAGACAAAAAAAAAAAAAAAAAAATTGCCCAGTGTTATATACCTCTTGTATGAATAAAATACTTACTCTATCAGGTCTACTTTTCTGAATTCATTGGAATATTCCAGACAAAAAAATTTTTCTTTGTTGCCCAGTGTTATCTCTTCAAAATTTAATATATTAAACCAGTGTATCTAGGATAAATATCGCTATAAGAGTTTGAGATATCCTCATTGTGACATGTGTGGAGGCGTAATGGCCCAGTGGTTAGGGCAGCGGACTCGCGGTCATAGGATCGCGGTTTCAATTCCCAGTCCGGGCGTTGTGAGTGTTTATTGAGCGAAAACACCTAAAGCTCTACGAGGCACCAGTGAACCCTGCTGTACTCTTCCACCACAACTTCCTCTCACTCTTCCTGTTTTTGTTGTGCCTGTAATTCAAAGGGTCAGCCTTGATCGGATCAACTGGAACCCTCGACATCGTAAGCGACGGAGTGCCAACAACAACATTGTGACATATAATATATGCACACATACACGCTCACACACACACACATATGCACACATACACGCGCACACACACTTACACAACACACACACACAAATACACACATATATATGTTTGTATGTATGTTTGTATCTATGTATGTACATACATATCAAAAGGAAGAGAGAAATGTATGCATAAGCAACGAATTTAGATAGCATATATTCTCTAGTCACCTTCTTCCCGCATTCTCTTTGTGTCTTTTTCATTTTCTGTGTGGGTGTCTGTCTACCTCTCTCTCTCTCTCTCTCGCTTTCTCCCTTGAATTTATGCTCCAGCAATGCGAATGCCCCATTCAAAATGCATACACACGTTTATTTGTTATTATATATCTGTACGCATGCATCAATATCTGTATAACACAAATGATAGACAGAGAATTAGATAAGCTATTACACATCTAGGTAAACAGTTTTGTTTATTGCAGTTTTGTCAGAGTTTAATGGATTTTGACCTGACCTTCTAAACTTTGATATCGATGTCCCAAGCAAAAACATTAATTTGGAAGGAATTTCAGAGGAAGTTGTTTTGGTGAATAAGGATTACTCTTTTACTTGTTTCAGTCATTTGACTGCGGCCATGCTGGAGCACCGCCATTAGTCGAGCAAATCGACCCCAGGACTTATTCTTTGTAAGCCTAGTACTTATTCTATCGATTTCTTTTGCCGAACCGCTAAGTTACAGGGACGTAAACACAACACCATCGGTTGTCAAGCGATGTTTGGTGGGGGGGGGCAAATACAGACACACAAACATACACACACACACACACACACATATACACATACATATATACGACAGGCTTCTTTCAGTTTCCGTCTACTAAATCCACTCACAAGGCTTTGGTCAGCCCGAGGCTATAGTGAAGATACTTGCCCAAGGTGCCACGCAGTGGGAATGAACCCGGAACCATGTGGTTGGTAAGCAAGCTACTTACCACCCAGCCACTCCTGGCAAAATAGCTAATATAGGCTACAGAAGGTAAGAAATGCAACACTGAGAAGACTGAGTCGAGTGGGCTTAGATGTATGAACATCGCAGTTCCATACTTCAGATTTCTTAGAGATAACTGTTGAAGAGTATGTGAACTAAAAATCGTAATATCGTTTATCTTTTACTTGCTTCAGTCATTGAACTGCGGCCCTACTGGGGCACAGCCTTCAAGTATTATGATAGAACTTATCGACCCTTATTCTAATAATTCTTTTCTAAAGCCTGGTACTTATTCTATCGGTATCTTTTGCCGAACCGCTAAGTTACAAGAACATAATCATACGGCTGTCAAGCGGTGGTGGGGAATAAACTCATACACACACAAACACACACACACACACACACACACACACACACACACACACACACACACACACACACACACACACACACACACACGTACACACACATATACGACGAGCTTCTTTCAGTTTCCGTCTACCAAATCCACGCACAAGGCTTTGGCCGACCCAGTGCTATAATAGAAGACACTCGCCACGCAAGGTGCCACGCAGTTGGACTGAACCCGGAACCACGTGGTTGGGAAGCAAATTTCTCCTCACACTGCCACGCCTGCACCTCTGATGACGAATGTGCTTTAGCCAATCAGCAACAGCTTATGTTTTTAAGTATTTGTGTAGCAACAGCACCATCTCAAAGATGTGGGCGTTAATACAATGTATGTCTGATTAATTAATCTTTGTAGATAGTAAAACACTGACCATATCTGAAGTACATTTTCTAGTATTTGTAGAAACAGATGATTTTTACCTCATGTTATTCTTACAGTTTAATTAGTGTGGGTAGTGATTCTATCTCAGTGGTGTTGAAAAGAGCAAGATTGGTGGGCTCCCACTGAAGGAAACTCTCAAGGTTTCTGTTTAGGGGATCTTTGTATGTCTAGTGTTGCGTGTTTAAATTGCATAGATAGCACATATGTGCTTAGGTTTTGGCAGAAGTAAACGGTAGTATCAGCTACTTCTCTCTCTCTCTCTCTCTCTCTCTCTCTCTCTCTCACACACACACACACACACACACACACACACACACACACACATACTCTCGCAAGATGAAATCGGTTGTATTCAGACCTCAACAGAAATGGACTCCGCCAGGTTTAAAATGTTCACCAGCAGACCACACGATGTCAAGGGACTAATAAAAGAATACTATAGAGTGTTTTCATAGACTAGTATAGAAAAAGGAGAGTTTTTTATCTGAGATCAAGAAAACTGCATTAATTGGTCGCCTCGTGGTTTGAAAAGTTTTTTTTTTTTACACCACGTATCTCTATGGACGTAGTGTAGAAATAAATTTATTTTGATAAGGAAATACAATACAAGCAACCAATCAGGCAGCAGATACGGAAATCTTCATGTAAAGATCCACCGGTACATATTGCAATGGTTCAGAATGATAAAAAAAAAACTTCTGATCCAAAAGATTAGAGAAGAATAGAGTTCATTAACAGACAACTTAACTAAAAAATTACTATTTGATAAACGTCTTTTCTGATGGTGTAGATAGTGTTATCTACAAGGAGGTTTGAGGCTTATTAGCTTCGTTGGGTGAAGGATGTGGAAAAAGTTGCTTATCTGTCTGGAAGCTGTTAGCTATTTTGCCTTGATTAGACAGTAGTCAGACAAACTAAGGGTGTCAAGACGGAGAAAGTAGAGTTTGGAGGCATGAACGAGATTAAGTTTGTTTGGACTACAGGTTTGTTTGGATTACAAGCAAGTCAGTTATATGTATGGGCATTTAAGTTTATTCGGTCCCTGCGTCAATGGTGTCGTCCGCGACGCAGTGCTATATCTAAAGTGGGTTGCGATGAGAATTTGATATGAAATTAAGAGTTATGAACATTATGAACACAGGAAATTATGAATGGTTTCAGATGAAATCATTGAGGAGGATATCTTCAGAGAATGACACGCTGCGATAGATGTGCTCAATACAGAACGAGAGATGATTGGTAGTTGGACGAATCCGGAGAAAAGTAAGGGCAACAGATAAACTTACAAGATTGAAAGAAGAGAGAAATTTCAATAAGAGTAACTAGAAATGTTTGCTGCTGGTATTCATTAGAAAGAGCTGTGGTATAGGAAATATAGATTCTACTTATGCGCAATCACCACACCACGTAGATTTTGAATAAATGGTGTAACCTGCGTGCGAGAAATATACTAAAAACAGTGTGAGAAATTTGTCTCAGAAACGATTAAGACATATGATATGCGTATTGGAACAAAGTCAACGAATGTTAATGTAGAATTAATAGGTGAAAATGTGTGGTCAAAATGATAGGTTTTATTTTATACACACACACACACACACACACACACACACATACACACACACACACACACACACACACACACACACACACACACACACACACACACACACACACACACACACACACATATATACACGTAATTATTATATACTTATATGTTTTCTAAGGGCCGTTGAATGCAGTTGTTAAACAATGCTTTATAGTATTTATATATTCTTTATAGTATTTTTAGCGCAGTGGCCATATGACTTAAAAACACAAATTTGTTTTTAGAAATTATGTGAATCGGTATAAAAAATTTGTTGATGTGTTTACATAAAAAGGGAGGGTGTATTGCTGTTTGCTATTTTAGAATCTATAAAATACTTCTTAAAAGATGATACAAGTTATACTAGTTTTGTTACATATTTTTTATTGTTGTCGCTTTTGTCAACTATACACGCAATTCTTTTTTCTTTAAGGGAGGAATACAGCCCAGACGCTAGGCTAGTATTAATTTTCAGCTGAAAAGACTGGAGCCTTGGCCAGTAACAAAACATGTCATGGGTCCAGATCAAAACCACAACCTTGTGATCCTGAGTACAACATCCTAACCATTTGGCTACGCGTCTCCACAAAATGATGGATCAGTTGAACTAGTTTCAATCCTATGTCGGGGTTTCATCGGTGACTAAGACACCCACATCCCGCTAAAATGCACATCAGTTCTTTCAATCAAGAACTTTGATTGGTTTGCATAACTCGGCTTGTTACAATCAATCGTAAAAGCCGAATTATATCAAGAAATTGACATTTATTTCAATATCAGATCGCTTTAAAAAACATTTCTTGTATTTTCTTTCTCTTTGTTACACAAGAATTCTTTGACACTTGAGTTGCTTGAAATTTTATAATGTATTCCAACATTCCCAGTAATCAAATCTTCTTTGTGTATATTATATCAGTTGTAATACATTTCCATGCTCCAATACATCTTAAAATGAGGTCATGAACAACATGATTTCTATTTTTTGCTTCATTTGTTTATAATTATTGGTGATAATCATTAATGCCGTGAGCTGACTGGATCGTTACCGCGTCGGACAAAATGTTTTAACGGCATTTTTCTAGTTTTACTTTCTGAGTACCAACCAAATACTGGAGTTGTTCTACTAGACTAACCCTTCTCCCCACCCCGAATTTTTAGGCCCTGTGCCTATAGTAGAGAGTATTATTAATGATAATTTCGAAAAATATAGTTCTAATTTTGCACTGTATTGTGCTTTTTGTCAAGGTACTTTACCCCCTGTTAACCAATTCATCTAGCTCTAAATAGGTTATCTTACAAGCGTAGATAATTATCTCCTCTAGACTGAGGTAACTGGGACGAGTAGATGTGGTTCATATAGAAAATGAACGTACTGGTTGAGAGTACTTCGAGAAAAACATTGCAAGGGAACTGCGGGAGTATGCTTTTGTGAGGAGAGTGTATTGAGCAAAGGTTTAGCTTGAAATCTAAGAGATGAAAAAAAAAAAAAAAGAAAGAATGAAGATAATGGAAGAAATGAGCTGATTGACTGGAGTGTGTGAAGTTATTTTATAGTTAGTAAGTTCAATGGAACAGATACTACAATAGTCGTGTAAGAAATTTCAGGGGTGTACGGAGCTCGATAGTGGGAAAAGTGTTTGAATAGTGTTGCTTGTAAAATCTTGCTTATGAGATGTAAAATGCTTGTACTTTATAAACTGTTTGGGACCGAAGTGATTTGTCCTTGAAAAGAAACCTTAACCTTTTTCGTTGTGCAGATATGACCACCTGAAATTTAATCGATCATCATTAAAGTAACCAGAAACTGAAAGTAACACGTAATACTTACTTAAAATGCAAGAGATATCCTATAATGTACTTTTCAAACACTGAATTCTGAATTAAATCTTCTTTCAGTTTTTTGAAAGATTTTGCAACATCTACAACGTTAGGTTAAACCTTTGTTTTGTAATGAATGATAATAAGAGTGTTTTTGCTTGAGTATTGGTGGTAAGTCAAACGAGATGTACACATTCGGCTCTCTTAAAACCTACTAGAGCTTGCCTCTTTGTTCTCGAATAACGTTTTGTATGTGTATGTATATGTATATATATATGTGTGTGTGTGTGTGTGTGTGTGTGTGTGTGTAATCTCAAGGCTTGTATGGCAGTAAGATTATACAATTCAAGAAATTACACCTCTAATGGCCCTTGTTCAAGAATCATTTGAAGTGTAATGAGTAAACGGCATTTGAATCGAGATCTAGCCAAAAGTTCGTCACTTCGAGAACATTACTGTATTCTAACTATATAAGGCTCATGAAATAGTAAGCAAAAGCAAGAGAAATTATTAACAAGTCTATCTTTGGTTTGAAACTAGTAGGAGTTAAATTGGCTTGTTATTTATATTAGTACGTCTGAAAATAAAACATAAAATTCTGTTTAACTTACCAGTATACAATGCAACCGTCTGTTATCATCTTGTTAACGCAGCTATTTCATTGTTCCTAAATTTCCATCTGAACCACACTCAGTGTGTGTTGATTACCAGAGATTTTTAATCAATTTATTTGCCCCTATCTGCATCTGCTGTTAATTTTAGAAAGAAAAACACGCTGAAAGGAAAAGCATAAAACAAAAAATTAACATAGTCGACATGAGATAATATGCATGGTATTAAAAGTTGCTATGGGATCGATAACTGAGGATGCACTCGTCTGGGCTGTTGTCTTCTGTCATACTCAGCGATGTTCTCATACAGATGCAAAAACAAAGCAACAAAAACTATTCAGTTCCTCAAGTGAATGTTTTATTTAAACTACTAATCTTTATTAATCCTTTCCACTAATAATAATTGCTTTCTTTTCTTTTAGTTTACTCCTTTTTGTAGATATACCTTGCACTCGCTGCTGTCAATATATATATTTAGATAAATGTAGACCTGCAAATTTCGTTGTGGCTGCAGTTGAGAATGATATTTTTGATGTCGTTGCCTTGTCCCAGGTCAGCCCTGATAGACCACGTCTATTTCTCACAAAAGACATTTTAGCAGACATGGTTGTGTGATTAAGAAGCTCGCTTTGCAACCACGTGGTTTCTGATTCAATTCCACTGCGTGGCACCTTGGGTGAGTGTCTTCCACTATAGCCCAGGGCAGACGTTTTGAGTGCATTTTGGTAGACGGAAACTGTGGAAGCCTGTCACATATGTGCGGGTGTGTGTGTTGTGTTTTGTGTCTCTGTTTGCACCCTCCCACTGCATGATAACCGGTGTTGATTTGATTACGTCCCTGTAACTTAGCCGTTCGGCGAAAACAACTATAAAACAGGTACCGGACTTAAAGATAGGGACTGGGTTTGATCAGTTCGATAAGAAACCCTTCAAGGCGGTGCCCCAGCACGGTCGTATTCAATTGACAGAAAGAAATAAAAGATTAAAGGTACGCGCACACGCACACACACACACACACACACACACACACACACACACACACACACACACACACACACACACACACATACACACACACGTGTATTGAAAAAATAACCCAAGATGTGATTTGAGGGAGATTTGGCTGCTATTTCTAGAAGTTTGAGCGATCATGAAGAGCTTGTATCATTATTCGTGATAATGATTTTGTGTCGATGGTATCCTTCCTACTATATGCACAGGACCTGAAATTTGCTGGGAGGGTTAATCGATTAAATTGACTCAGAGAATTCTTTTATCGATTCCAAAAGGATGAAAGGCAAAGTCGACTTCGGCGGAGCTTAAACTCAGAACGTAAAGAGCCAGGCGAAATACTGCTAAGCATTTTGTCCGGCATGCTAACCATTGTGCCAGCTCACCACCTTCTAAATAAGAAAATAAGAAATAAGTATCGCTGTTGTTTCTGAGCTCCACCTCAGCTCTGATTGAACAGACCTATGATGCACAGGTAGCCACCTAAATGATTAGGTGCAACCCCCAAATCTCTCGTTCTACATACAAACGCTTCCCTGTCTAGGAAATGCACTGCTTATTTAGAGCATGCAGTGATGAATTATATGAGGTGCAAATTGAGAGTCTGAGTATGTTGTATTTTCTTCACTGTCCAAATCTATTTCTGTACGCCTGTTGTTGTGAGCCCCAAGACAAGCAGGCCTATAATCAAAAGCATTCTAGCCAGGACCAATCCCGCCCCCTCCTTTTTTCTGAATTATAGGTAAAGTGTTCTTACCTTATTGAAGATGATATGGTGAGATTTGACAGAGATTTAACTGCTTTTTCTGGTAGATCGAGCAACTATGTAGAGGACTCCTCACTGATTAATCTGCACGCCTGTGTTTCTTGTTCTTTAACCCTAAGAAGTAGCGGTGTGCATTGGATGGTGATTCTTAAATTGAAGATTATGTATTCCTCCATATGTTCACTAGTGTCATTAGAACCAATCTCAGAAAACACAATAGAGTGGGAAATATTTGGAATGTGATGTTGGATTTTGTTAAAGTTTCAGACAAAGAATATGAGGACTCCCTGAGCGTTAATAACGAATATCTAAGTGCTCGCGAAATCTAGTTTCCAAACTGTAAGCATTATTACCTAAATACAATGCACCGTAGTGCTCGTAAGTTATGCAGTATATTACATCAAGCTATCGATCACAATTGATTCTAGGCATGAGATCTTCTAGAACGGTTGTAAGGGAGATAAAAAGAGAAGGCAACGAGGTAGGAAACGTTTGGATATATCTGAAGTGGAGGAACAACTAACTAGAGAGAAACATTGACTTTTGTATCATTTTTGAAGGATAATGTACTGACTATGGAAAGATATGAATGGCTGAGGTGTCGAGAAGCAAGAAAACAAAGGTCGTCAAGAAGTGTGTGATGAAGCAAGGATAGAAGATGAGAGAAAGTGGCATCCTAACTGTGCGATAATTTTAGCTCTTAGATGGAAAAGCTAAGAATTATGGAAGAAGCAATCTAATATTTGATAGACATTCTGGCTATGGTAGATTAAACCAGAGAAATATATACATTCTCAGAAGCATTAACAATGACAGCGATAGATTGATCAGAAGAAGTGAAAGCAGTTGAATGTAAAAACAAATTTAACACAGTTTAGTCGAGATTGTGAATAAAAAGTAACTGTGGATTGAAATGTGATACGATGATCTAGGAAAGGAAAAACAAAAGCAAGTATGATTATGGGCGTTCGAAAGAGAAACGTGACTGAGACAGAGATAAAGCTGCGATGTGTGGAACACTTAGGTCTTCGCTTGAGAGCTGCGTTGATTTTTTATTCCTTTTGAAGGATAGGAGTAAGAGGCTAGAAAGCTAGGAGTGGTTGCATGGTTGGGTAGCAGAAAGCGTAAGTTGTGAAGGAGGCGGAGGATCATAAAGTGCTAAAGGACCGAACTAGTATCTGAGCGTAGGTAAATTTTATGGCACTGACAATGAACATTTGTTGGTAAAATCTCTGCACATTTCCCTGAGATATATCCTGTATGAAATGATTATGGCGGGAGATAAAGTGGAGAAGTTGAGATCTATCTTCGTGTGTTTCAACTGAAAAAAGACATCATTAGCAATTTTTGCAGCAGTTCCGTTGTTGATATCTATTGAAAAATGGTAAACCTAATTCCAGTAAATCTTGAAGTATTCACGACACAAGTTTGCAGTACACTCATTAAACATTAGATGCTAAATGTTGAAGTGATAAACAAAGAATGTGATTTATTTCCATCTTCGTGAATTCAAAAATTCTCAAAAAGGAACTTCGAAACTGTCTACAGATCGCATGGACTCATTGTAACAATCCTAACTATGAAACTATATAATTGCTTCTCAACCTTGATGCATACATAATAGATTTCAGCGATCGCTTAAATTCTATGTAAGTTATGAAAAGAAGCTGTTAAAAAGCATGGCACACAAAGTCAGTTTGAAGTGAAATAGGTTCATGAATATTGACTTTTTTTCTATAAATGGTCTGGAGAAACTGATTAACTGCTTTTATGCTCTTCACAGGCGGGTGAGTTCAATGTGGTTAATGTTTCTCTTGAACAGTTGTAAGTCGATGACTAGAGGAAAAACAAATGCACAAGAGGGAATTCTAAAGGGTCAGTTTTCAGAAGAGGGAGGAATAATCTTAGGGTTAAAGTGCAGCCAGGAGCATTGATACAGTATAGATAACGAGATAAAGAGAAACGAGTAAATCGGCAGAACCTAAGTTGAGGTAACATGTGAGACCAACAACTTTGAAGAGCAGAAATGTAGTACGTCTGTGAGTCAGGAATTGGAATGTTGGGGGATTGCTTCGTATTGATATAGAAAAACCACTCAACGATCTAGAGTGTCTATTTATGTAGCAGCAGCATCAATACTTCTTTGCGGTTCTCATTTGTCTCTTGTAAAGGTGTAGTAATTGTTGGGAGCCGGAGTATTTTCTGACTCTGAAAGGGAAAGCTAGTATTTGTGATGTAGTTTTGATTATGTCGAAGACGTGTGTCTGCCAGATCTTCAGTAATAATGAGACCTAGCTTTTGTAGTGAACGCAAGGTTTCTGGTTGCCGCTGTTTGTATCTATTGGGCTGTGAGTTTCCTTTTTATACTTGTAGTAAGTTGTATCTTTGTACAGAAAAAGAGGATAAAATCGTCATGAACCAATGGAAGGATGTGGTGGATGTTTCTGGGATTTCTGCTCATTCAGTTAAAGCAGAATTGGAGTAATGTGATTGGGTTGCATGTGAATAACGCTTGGGCGTGGAAATTTGGGTGGGATAAAAGTGGTGACATTCGCATAAAATTAAGTATTACTGGTGAGTGCAAGTAGGTGGTTGTTGTATATAAGGACAAAGTAAGGAGAAGACTAAACCAAATCCTTTGGCGCACCGAGTTAATAGTATGTGGGTTAGAGAGCTCCCTCAGCATTAAAAATTAGATGCTAAATGTTGAAGTGATAAACAAAGAATGTGATTTATTTCCATCTTCGTGAATTCAAAAATTTTCAAAAAGGAACTTCGAAACTGCCTACAGATCGCATGAACTCATTGTAACAATCCTAACTATGAAACTATATAATTGCTTCTCAACCTTGATGCAAACATAATAGATTTCAGCGATCGCTAAAATTCTATGGAAGAGAGAACTGTAAGGTAACAACAGTGAAGGGAAGCGAATCAGATAGAACTTGTATGTGGGCAGTTTTGACCGGAAATTTGTGTACTAGAAACAAGCGAAAGACTTGATTATGTCGATGGTAACAACCTTCATTTTTTCCAAATCTCTCAAGGATAAGAGCCTAATGGCGAATGACATTGGAAACGAGATGTCCACGTAGATTTGCATTTACAAAACACGTACTGATAGTCATTAGAAAAGCAACGAAATTCAAGATAAGTGAAAAGTTTTTGATGTTTTGTTTCTTCAGATTAATCCTTATCGAGCAGTGTAACTACACGTAAATATTCGACCAGTGACAAGGCGCAACAAACAGATCCGTCTTCTAGGTTATGCCTTTACTCTGTTTAGCTAAAGACCATGTTCCATACTTCGAAAGAAATGGTGAATCATAGTGTGTACAGTGTGACACGCTGGACATATTTCATTCTTTCCCTTACACTCCATTCCTGTGCATTCGTAGATTCGGGTGTTGTTCTCAACCGAGGCGAGCAAAGTAGACTTTTCCAAAGTGTGACACATGTTGCACCTTTTACACCCATAGTTGATGACATGCATTTCATGCAGCTTTGGATCCAGTAAAGCTATTTCTGTGTGCGTGTGTTTACGTGTATCTTTTCACATTTATCGAAGGTAGGTGAGAGAGATAGTGTATTTGGGAAGTTGTAGTGATACTCTGAGGATGAAGCATAAGTGCCTAGATGTGTGGAGGTGGTTTTTCAAGTAGCGTCAGAAACTGTTGCTGTTGAAAACATGTCACAGCAACAAACCATCTTTTGCCTGTCCCGACGATCTCCCATTTTGAATTCGTTGTGAAGGTGGTTTACTCTTTACTCTTTTACTCTTTTACTTGTTTCAGTCATTTGACTGTGGCCATGCTGGAGCACCACCTTTAGTCTAGCAAATCGACCCCAGGACTTATTCTTTGTAAGCCTAGTACTTATTCTGTCGG
>NC_068981.1:94637817-94638465 GCF_001194135.2 Octopus bimaculoides
TCTTTGTAAGCCTAGTACTTATTCTGTCGGTCTCATTTGCCGAACCGCTAAGTTACGGGGACGTAAACACACCAGCATCGGTTGTCAAGCAATGTTGGGAGGACAAACACAGACACAAACATACACACACACATATAGATACATATACATACATATATACAACGGGCTTCTTTCAGTTTCCGTCTACCAAATCCACTCACAATGCTTTGGTCGGCCCGAGGCTATAGTAGAAGACACTTGCCCAAGGTGCCACGCAGTGAGACTGAACCCGGAACCATGTGGTTGGTACGCAAGCTGCTTACCACACAGCCACTCCTACGCCTGGGTACAGCTACTTATGAAGAGCATTAGGCTCTCGTTTGTGTTCTTCGTAATTTCTTGTGCGCTGTAGAGAAATTCGAAGTACAAACAAGATTAGCATAATTCATGATGGCTTTTATGATGGCTATTTGTATACTTGTTTCTGATGGCCATATTAGGTGCTTGTAATTGTTGTAAATATGCCTTTTGCGTTGTTTTATTTTCTTTACTCTGTGTCCTGTGTGTGTTGTGAACGTTGTGAAGGAGTTATAACACATAATATTCTCTCTCTCTCTCTCTCTCTCTCTCTCTCTCTCTCTCTCTCTCTCTCTCTCTCTCTCTCTCTCT
>NC_068981.1:94638596-94645165 GCF_001194135.2 Octopus bimaculoides
TCTCTCTCTCTCTCTCTCTCTCTCTCTCTCTGGGTGCGTGTTATTTTTAGGTTGCTAAATGTGATGGTTGTCTCTATCTCAAGCTCTTTGGTGTTGCCGGCAAGTGGGGAGGCAGTGGATTGTGCTATTATACCTATGTTGTAGAGCCAGATTTCAAACTGATTTAAGAAGGATTCGAGTTGTTGTGCAGCAGTGCCTACAGAATGGTGGGAAGAGGTAAGTGTGACGTAATCTAC
The DNA here is from genome assembly GCF_001194135.2 of Octopus bimaculoides. NCBI lineage: Eukaryota > Metazoa > Mollusca > Cephalopoda > Octopoda > Octopodidae > Octopus > Octopus bimaculoides. The sequence goes on from NC_068981.1 coordinate 94,638,833, forward strand.
ATGTGAAGTTACCTGTATGGTTTGTGGAGGTGTGGGGATGTCGTGTGGGCGTAACTTGAAAAACAAAATGGATATGAGGACGGAGTTACCAAATGGTGTACCACATGATACTCCGTTTGGTAAATTGCACTCTAGAAAGTTCTGAAAATGTTGTTACTGTACACTACGTAGAATTGGCCACCGAACAGTGATTTTTGCTGGCTAGCATTTTGTGTTGTTTCTTTATGTTGCCATATTCGATAATTTTTATATGAGTGAATAGTAGGAAATGGATTAGAAAGCATTGCTACTGTCCATGGCAGGTTTTATCATTGTAAAAGCCATGTATTTTGTGAGCAGTGAGTGTTGTGGTGTGAATCTGTGTCGTGAGTTGATGAGGGAAACGTGTTTGTAAAGTCAAAAGGTTAGACTTTAAGTTTGCGCCACAACGGACTGATATGAAATCTGTAATAATATTCTGCACTTAGGTTTTTGTTAGGTTTTAGAATCTTACCAGCTTTCAGGTTCTAGGAATTTAATATCTGTGATTTTATGTTACCCTACAACCATAAGGTTTTGGTTTCCCTGTTGATTTCGGAGTATCAGGTGGAAGGAAACGGGCTGGGGAAATCGCAGGTTAGGAGGAAGATAGATATTTTCCGATTTGTGTTTCCGTCTTTGTGTGGTTTCATAGCTAACTTTTGAGAAATGCCTGATATAATTTCAATGGGGGTATGTTATTTGAGGCTGTTATTTTATTACTGTAGCAAGGCGTTTGTTGTTGTTGTTGCTCTGTATAACAGTTTTATCGTTAGTTTTGTAGTTTGTGTTGGATAGAAATATTTGCCATTTCTCTATTGTATTTTTTCCTTGTCTCATTATTTGATACAGTGTTATGCTGTGCTTGAGACTGTCTTTTGATTTTTAGGTGACTACTTCTTGTGCATAAATGAGTTGTATTTTTTACGTTGCTTTGAGGAATTTTTTTTTTAATGCGTTTATAATCATGCAAGTAATTATGACGCTGTTCTGTAAAATTCTCCAAATCTCGAGTTTAGTTCTTGTTGAAACTTGTTCCATTGTGGGGTTTTTTGGGTTTTTTTTTTTGTTGGTTATCAACTGCTTTATTTTACATTATTCATTAATGTGCTACTGAAGTTAAGAAATTGTTTGAGAAACGAATGTGGTTACTAGGCAGTTGGAGAAGAAGGCAATACTAGAGGAAGAGTTTATGTAATTAGCTTGGTGACGTATGCTTGTGTGGATATTGGTGTTGATTGTTTAGGATGTAAATAGAGTTTACTAATAATGTTATTGTATCACGTCTTTTGTTATCTATATCATTGAAAAACCAGGTGTTGTTTAAAACATTAAAGTCTCCCTAGTGGTGGTATCTGAGGGAATATTGAAGTATTGTAATGGGACTCACTATAGAGACACACTCTAGTGTTTGCTAAGATTAGGATGCTTCCCTGAGAAGGAAAGAAAGCAACTGAAAAGTTTTATGAGACTATTGGTTAACTTCAGAGTGTATCGTTTGATGGTTGTGGAGGAGTATTGTCAGTATAGGTGGCCTTGTTGGTTTGATGTAATCAGATGCGCTCACATCTGCCGTACTTAAGTGCGTGGTGATGAGATTGACAGACGGTAAAGAGATTATTTTAGAGCAGATTTACCTAAATGTATGCATTATAGAGTCGGATACAAATCGGGTGTCAAATATGGAGATTTTTTTGTCAATGAAAATACTGGTTTCAAAACCTCAATGTTTCAGACAGACGTGGAGGTGAAAAGAATTCCACAAAGTTGGTAGGGTTCCTTTAGGCACGAGACTGCAGCTGCAGTTTGGGAGATAGTTCCATGCTCAGAGGCAACCTTCATGGTTCTGGTGATGATCTTGCAAGTTTTTCAGTGCTGAGTAAAAGCAAGAAAATGTTCGGGTGAGAAAAGAGTCTGAAGTTTTAATAAACAACGAACGCGTCTCTAAAACCATGAATGCATTTCTAATAACATTCTTATACGAATATCAAACTAGCGTTAAATTGCAAGAGACCTTGGTATTGCAGAAATGGTAATCATATGTTCTAAAAGATATGTTGCAGCAGAGAGCAACGATTTCAGCAGTAGCAGCTTTATTATTGTTGTTACTGCACAACAATGACAATGTTAATATAAACAACCACCGCTATCACTGAAACAAAAACCAAAAAATGCTGCAGTAATAAATATATTGTCTACATCTCGTAGAACAAAAAAAAAAGAGCAAACACACACATAAAATAATTACTGCAAGATCAAAAAGCATGAGTTTAGCTGAGCTAATAGGCAGGGAGCCTGCACAAGAGATGTCCGATCTACTAAAAATAGCAGCCAAATTTCCTTCGAAACACATTTTTAAGAGAAAAAAAAGGATATTAGATTATGCAGGCCATGATATATTGTCACTGAAAATATGACTGGATGGTCACAGATATAGCATTTTTGACTATTGATATTCTTCCCAAACGATGGTCTACATAACAATAACTCTATTGGTTATTGGCTATCACGGAAAAAAATTAAAAATCTACGCTTTGAATTATTAAGTACAGGATTGTACAAGCATTAGCAAGGAGAGGTTACCTTTTCTGGTAACTGATTAGTTCCTCATTTGGTCATCCACAAGTAACAGAAATATTTGTTGTTGTTGGCAATCCATCGCTTACGACGTCGAGTGTTCCAGTTGATCCGATCAACGGAACAGCCTGCTCGTGAAATTAACGTGCAAGTGGCTGAGCACTCCACAGACACGTGTACCCTTAACGTAGTTCTCGGGGATATTCAGCGGGAATTACAGGCACAACAGGAACAGGAAGTAAGAGTGAGAGAAAGTTGTGGTGAAAGAGTACAGCAGGGTTCGCCACCATCCCCTGCCAGAGCCTCGTGGAGCTTTATGTGTTTTCGCTCAATAAACACTCACAACGCCCGGTCTGGGAATCGAAACCGCAATCCAACGATCGCGTGTCCGTTTCCCTAACCACTGGGCCATTGCGCCCCCACAACAGAAATATTACACACTGACAAAAGGAAAGTTTCTCTCTCAATAAAAAATAAATAGAACTGATCAGCTTCAAAATTTGTCACCTTGTACAAGAAGTAGGTAAGGACTGGTTTCGATTTGGAATAGATGAGAAAACCCTTAAGATAAGCCACACACCCCAAAAAATATTATTAGACCCCACATACTACTTTTTCAATCCTTGTACTTTGGCAGGCACTTCACGTTCTTTCAGGCTTTGATTTGGTCAGATGATGTTGAGGTATCCATTACAGTACAGATATTTTCGTTGAGTGGTTCTCCTTGGTTGTTATATCTGAAAAGTTTCTTTTTTTTTTCAGTTTGAATAGGCGTATTTCAGATAATTGTAACTAAGATATCGTCATGTACCGTGTTTGGTATATGCTTCTCCAACTTCTTATTAGCTTTATTAATATTTTCATCTTAAAGTGAGAGGTTGTTGTGGAGGCGCAATGGCCCAGTGGTTAAGGCAGCGGACTCGCCGATCATAGGATCGCGGTTTCGATTCCCAGACCGGGTGTTGTGGGTGTTTATTGAGCGAAAACACTTAAAACTCCACGAGGCTCCGGCAGGGGATGGTGGCGAACCCTGCTGTACTCTTTCAGCACAACTTTCTCTCACTCTTTCTTCCTGTTTCTGTTGTACCTGTAATTCAAAGGGCTAGCCTTGTCACACTGTGTCACACTGAATATCCCCGAGAACTACGTTAAGGGTACACGTGTCTGTGGAGTGCTCAGCCACTTGCACGTTAATTTCACGAGCAGGCTGTTCCGTTGATTGGATCAACTGGAACTCTCGACGTCGTAAGCGACGGAGTGCCAACAAGACAAGAGAGATTGTTATATTCTATCATATGAGCATTCTTCGGTAGTTTCGGAACACTGTTATTTGGTTTTTCTGTTTAATCACTTCAATTCACTTAATTCCTGCTATATTATAATAATACAGTAGTTTATAACTGAGACAGTTTGTGCATTATTTTACTTCTAGCACTGAATGGTTATTTTTTTAATGTTTTTAATATCAAGTGACAATCTCAGGGCGGCGAGCTGGCAGAATGGTTATTCTTAGCAGTATTTCGCTACGTTTTGAGTTCAAATTTCGCCGACGTCGACTTTGCCTTTTCTTTCGGGGTCGATAAATTAAGTACTATTGAAAGGCTGGGGTCGATGTAATCGACTAATTCCCTTCGCACCAAATTTCAGGCCTCGTACCTTCAGTAGAAAGGATAATTATCATTATTATTATTATTATTATTATTATGCGGTATGAATCTTCTGTAGTATTCTGCTGTAAATTCTTTTGTCATTTGTGTGTTGTACTTTATCAATTCTGATCTATTTCTCGCATGCCAGTGTTTGTATCTAATTACATCTTCTCAGTTTCTGTAAATGTATCTATTCATATAGTACGTGCGGCACATTTTTCTGCTTTAAACTATAGCTGAGGTGTGTTCAGTAGGCTGATTTTATTTTTGTGGGGATTGGAGGAAGGGGCGTAGTTTGTTTTGTTATGAGGTTTAGTTTCTTGTTTTGTTTTTTTTTGTTACATTAGTGAATGTTCTATTGTACGTGATGCGTGTTATATTAGTTTTATTTTATTGGACTTCAATCCTGTACGCTATATTTTGTGTATAATGTGTTGGTCTAGAATATTAGATGCGTTTTTGTATAGGATGTGAGTTATGCGTGAAGATTGTTCTATTTGAGCTATTCTACAGAAGTGATAATATCTTGTTGTTATTGTTGTTGCTGTTGTTGTTGTTGTTGTTGTTGTTGTTGTTGTTCTTCTTCTTCTTCTTCTTCTTCTTCTTCTTCTTCTTCTTCCTCTTCTTCTACTACTACTACTACTACTACTACTACTACTACTACAACTAATCGCATCAAAAGGCCTTTGTAAGGGATAATAGGAAAATTCAAACTCAAATAAAAAGAGCCAACCCAAATTGAAGGCGATAAGATATGACGGTAATATAGCCACTCCATCACAAAATCAAACAAAAGCATCAACACCAACATCAAACACCTTTATCACAACTTTTACCCTAACTTGCACAACCATAAACGAAAAATAAAATTACGAAAACAAAAAGAAACATGCGAACAACAAAATGACCAACAATCACACACGCATTTAGCTACTTCCTTTATCAACTTCACTGTTGTTCTGAATAGCAACATCGAATTGATTGAAGAAGTAATTAAGAACAAAATTGTTCTGAAAGGTGAGGCAGGTGTTGTTGAACTCCTACCGAAAACACCATCAGAGAGAATGCTAACAAAAAACCAATAAGAATACTTTTTTTTTTTTTTTTTAGTATATTTTGGAATTCTGTCTTGAAAATGGAAAATTTTTGAAAATGGTAATTAAAAAAATTGCTTTATCTTCACCTAAAGTTTTTCGTTACTATTGTTATTTTCCAGTTTGTGCTTTATTGTGGTGTAGGTATATTCTATCTATATGAGCATTGGATGGTGACTTTACAATACTGTTAGTAGCTTCTTGACTTTTCTATCCAATCACTTCAAATCACTTAACTTGTAGATTATTCTAGATTATTCTAGATTCTAGATATTAAATGTGTAGCTTTTAACTGGAACAGTTTATTTATACTCACTATTTTTAACACTGTGTTCAATTCATTCTTTGTTTTTGATGTCAGTGTGAATCTTCTGTAGTACTATTTTTCTAATTCCCTTTTCCAGTTTAATCTACAAGTATTTGTATGAGTGGTTCCGCTCTAATTCTTCATTCAACTGTTTGTATCTAATTATATGTTCTCGGTTTTAGCTAGTGTAACTCTTTTTATAATAGTTCCGGCGCTTTTTTCTAAATCCATACCAACTTTTAAACGTTAGCTGAATTTATAAACAATATTTCCAGTTGATTTTTTCCAAATGTGCAGTAAATATTTTAAAGTTATTATTATTATTATTATTTTATGTTTGACTTTTGTTTTGCATTTGTACAAGTTGGATCCAAGTCTCACCCAGAGACCTCAAGAGACAACAAGTTAAAAGTTCATGTGTTATGCCTAGGGTACCATATATTTGGATTTGTACAGTTTTGTTCAAGTGAATGTTTAAGAAACCATAAGAAAATTATGTGTTTGCTTTAAAATTTGAGATCACATAGACAGTATTTTACGTAGGATATGGGCAGTTCCCATGAGCACTATCTTTTGAACTTCAGCCATTTTGGAGTTTCCTGGTATCTGAGCTAGGTAGTAATCAGCCCGTTTCGCTGTCATTCCCAGGGCACCTATGACAATAGGTATTGTTTTCGTCTTCAGATTC
>NC_068981.1:94647057-94651763 GCF_001194135.2 Octopus bimaculoides
TTACATCCCTTTTGCTCATTAGGGAATATGCTACTTTCTATTAAAAAACTATAGGTGTACTCGGTTAGGACAGATGTTAGCGTCTTATACATTGTTGTTAAGCAGGTTACGGGGCGATAATTATTATCATTATTATTATTATTATTATTATTATTATTATTATTATTATTATTATTATTATTATTATTATTATTATTATTATTATCATTATTATTATTATTATTATTGTTGTTGTATTAAAACTCACAGCTTATATTGCTGGGTATAATGGAAAGTGTCAACTGTCCACAGCCAGCAGATTAAAGTGACATCTGTTTTACTGGTCATGCTTTAAGAACCCTACGAAGAATTCTTGAAATTCCAAGCAATGTTGATTTCTGTGGGTGTTCTACCTACACACTTGCACCGTTCTTTTTCAGCCATGCTGGTTGTTGAGTGCTAATACTTACAAGTGCACCAGTTACTATTGGTATCACGTCTACTCTCTTCATTGACCACAACCTTCGTATTTCCCACTTTAAATCGTCATAGTTGTTTATTTTTTCTTCTTTCACATTGATCATGTTACCACCAGGGCATGCTATGTCGGTTATCATACATGTTCTTTGTTTTTATTCACCTCAACGATGTCAGATTTCCGATGTCTTGTCAGGTTATCGCACTGGATCGTTGCATTCCACAGGATTTTGCAATTCTCATTTTCGGTGACTCCTGGAGGTTTGTTGATACCACGTCTTTGCTCTTGGTAGGTCATGATTTCTACAGAGTTCCCAATTGATCATTCTTGCCACATTGTCATGGCATCTTTTGTATTCGCATTGTGTCAATTTCGGGCATTCGCTAACGATGTACCATACCGTTTCACCCCTCTCACCAACATTGTGAATTTGTCGCTATCGGTACTGTTGGCTATTCTGCACTTCATATAATCGGTCCTTAACGCTTGTTCCTGAGCTGTGCAATGATTGCTTTTGTCTCTATTTTGAGGTCACCCCTTCTAATCCATAGCCTCTTCTGTATCTGTTTTGACCTTCACATCTCTTGCAAACTGGCCATACATTTTCTTTTCCATCCATGCTTTTTCCTTCTTCTTTTTTTTTTGTTCATTTATTGTTTAAATTTTTCTTTAGTTACACAAGTTTCTGTTTTGATGGTGCCGGCCTTCTTCGTGTATTTCAGCAGTGGCTCCACGGTGTTTTTTCGCTCGTCGCTACGACGACACCACCACCACCTGCAATAACAACACAATGCACTTCAACAAAGCTGCTTCCTTTTCTAAAGTCGTTAGCAATTGGACTGTTTTTTTCAGTGGATAACTTAAAAAATAAGGCACTGAAATACAAGAGTGACATTATGAAACTAGTTGTAATGTGCCTTAGTGAGTAGGAGAAAAAAAACTCCGAAAGACAAACGATTGTTTATAAATGTGTTTCTTGCAAGGAGAGGAAACTTAAATTTCCTACTCCGGCAGCGATTCAAAAATGCCTCGAAGATGTGTGGCTCTCAGTGCTACAAATACAGAAAGGTAAACAATATATGCAGCAATGATCAAGAAGCCAGAAGAATAGCTACAATAACTTGCTCGTCCCAGGCTTTCGTAATGATTTCCCATTACTTGGATAAAAGGTTGACTCGAATTCGAGTCAACAACATGCCGGGTCACCGTGATCTGGCGAGGGTTTTAGCCATTCTAGAGGAGCATAGGGAGATTGTGGAGGTAAAGTCCACCCCCAAACTCAATAGGACTGGAATTCTTATAGAATTCCAGATGCTAGTTTGTTTAGAAAAAATAAATCGCATTCCCGATTTTTTTGTTTCGGGGAATGCGAATAGATGTCAGGTTCTATAGAAGGAAAAAGACCGAAGTGTTTCGTGTGTGTGAATTTGAACCATCTCAAAGTCTTTTGTCTCGCGGTAGAGAAAGGACGAAGCTCTCCACCGTTACTACCAACTCCTCAAGGCGAGGAAACTATTACCTTGTAGCTGCCTCCTTCCTCCGACTCAGGCCTCGCAAAAGCAAAGTCCTCATTGGCTTCGCACCAAAAGTCCTTTGTCGGAGATAAAAGAAAGACTGAATATGAACCAAACAGAGACCGGCCCAAATTGACGGTCCTAAAAATGACGGTAAAAAACTAAATCCGTCATAACATCAATTTAAAAATAAATCAACACCAACATCAATATCTTCATCGCAAGTAAACATAATATTTGCAAACATTCATAACTGCAAAAAAAAAAAACAAAATAAAACACGAAAACAAAAAGAGAGACCCGAAAAAAATAACGACCGGCAGTCACACTTCATCAGCTTCATTGTTGTTCAGAAGAGCAACATTGAATTGCTTGAGGAAGTAGTTAATAAAAGCATTACAAGAGTGGAGAAGGATTTGCGGAACTCCTCCAGAATATTCCACCGGACAGGATGCTAATCCAAACAGACACAGATACGTATCTTGATTTGAAAGAGAAATCATCCCCCACCCCCCAGGATATTGGAGGGTTCAGTAAGTAACTCTTCCAAGAAAAAATAAGTTCCCAGTAAAACCCTTCCCCACTACACCGTCGACCAAATACAAGATTATCAACAGTCATCCTTGGAGACCAAGGTACGTAATTCCATTTTCTTTCCTCTAAGTTAAATGGCTACCCTTAGAGTTGGCTGTATAAATGTTCGGGGCTTGGTTTCAGCTTGGAAGCAAGTTCACTTGCTTAACGATCTCAGGTCCCTAAATCTAAATGTGACAGCAATTAGTCAGCCGAGAATTTCCGGGAATCATGCACTTGTACCCATTTTCGAAGACTATGAAGTATTTTCATTTTGTGGTCTATCGGAAACAGGCGGCAGTGTAGCAGTGTTATTCCGAAAATCCTTAGGTCTCAAAGTAAAGGCAGTCATCTTGGACTCGGACGGTAGGTTGGAGGTACTAGATGTACATGGCGATGAACGTAGTATCTTTAATAAATTGGTGGCCGTGCATCATTTATCGTCTTACCGTCATACCTTGTCCCAGTTATAGTTTGATCAAGTTGGAGCGTCTCTTGTCCATGTTTTCGTGGAAGGGACGCGTTCCAATGGTCAGGCGGTCAATCTACTGTCAGCTCCCTCTGAGTGGCGGCAACGATTTCTAGAAGGTGAACGTATGTGGGCTCTGCTTGTGAGGCACGTATTTCCGCAACTCGTCTCTTTTATGGAGCTGCAGTTCTGGGTGAAGGATAGACCAAATCTGGTCGCCTGGTACTTAGAATGTCGCCAGGCGCTCACACTCCTCTATCAGTCGAGCAATAGGATCGGTAGATGTTCCACTTTAGCTATTTATAGGGGGTTAGTGGCGGGAAAGTGCGACGATGTCCTAGGAGAGACTCTGGGCATTGATGAAGATGAAATAACTAGTCTATTCCGGAGGACTTTCCGGTCGGAGACTATTATGAATAACTTCCAGATGTCTTTCGCTTGGCAGTACTACCGGGACGTGGGTTGCTACCGGTTCGAGATACACTCTACAGGCACGGATGTGCTGTTAGACGGGATTGTTCGAGGTGTGCGCAGAGCGACGAAACCGTTCTGCATGCACTCGTTCAGCGTCCGGTAATTGCTGAATTGTGGAGTTATGTCGAACTACTGCTGTCGCGTGTAGGACAGATCTGTCTGTCGTCCGAGTCCATTGTGATGATTGCTCCGCAGCCCTCCTTTAATCTGGCATCTAAGTCAGTTTTCCTTTGCCTGATTCCTGCGGCGAAAGGGGTTGCCCCTGAAAGGAATGAGGACAGGGGCATTCCTCTTTGGTAAACCCCACATCGACTTTTTCAAGTTTCACTTTCAAAAGAAAGTGAAGGTGGAGAGGTAGGTGCTGTCCTCGAGTGAACTTATTAAAAGGTGGGTGAAAGTTGCGAAAATGGCAAGAGTGGATGGTACCACTCTCAGTGTAGACCTGTGAGTCGGAGGAAAGAATTTGGAAAAGCTATTTGTCCGTGATATTCAGGGTGATCTTGGATGGTAGCGTTCTTCGATCATCCCTAGTGGTCCTCCTGCACCAGGAGTACTCCTCATCACATTTTTTTCCTTATTGCTTTATACTATGTGTACTTCACTTCTGTTAATGTGTACTATGTGTACTTCTCTTCTTTTAATGCATACAATGTATACATTTTTTTTTATATATAATTCCATTATATACAAACCCCCACACTTTATTTCTGTCTTTGTATTGTCCCCCCTCATCCTTCCCACTGATGGCCAATAAAAGAAATTATTTTTATTATGTTGTTTTTTTCTTCTTTCTTCAAATGTTCTTCCATTTCTTGTCGAATGTTTTCCGTACACCGGGGGCAGAGAAACTCATTGTATGCATTCCCAGTTTACACACGTAAATTCACAGGTAAAATATGTATTTAAAAAAAATTAATAAATAAATAAATTCATGAATGGATGTTGTTTTCACAGCGATAATGCTCTTCTCAGTACATGAGTCGTTCCAGTTAACACGATCTTTTGCACTTCCTGTAGGGATGGTAAGCCTGGTATTATTTTCAAATAGGTTTCAGTTCTGAGTTCAAATATCGCCGGGGTCGACTTTGCCTTTCATCCTTTCGAAGTCGATAAAGTAACTACCAGTTGAGTACTGTGGTCGATGTAATCGACTATCTCCCTCCCACAAATTTCAGGCCTTGTGCCTTTAGTAGAAAGGATTATTATTGTTGTTGTTGTC
>NC_068981.1:94652130-94661235 GCF_001194135.2 Octopus bimaculoides
ATTATTATTATTATTATTATTATTATTATTATTATTATTAAGGCAGTGACCTGGCAGAATCGTTAGAATGCTGGGCAATATGCTAAGCAGCATTTCCTCTGTCCTATGTTCTGAGTTCAAATGATGCCGAGGTCGACTTACCCTTTCATCCTTTCTGGGTCGATAGAATAAGTACCAGTTAATGTAATCGACAAACTCTCCCACAAAATTTCAGGCCTTGTGCCTTTAGTAGAAAGGATTATTATTGTTGTTGTTGTCGTTGTTGTTGTTTTATTTATGTAGCTGTTACGGTTGTTTTTAATAGATTTATCATACCTGATGCTGCAATTATTTCTGGCTCTCTTTTAACTTTCACGCTCCACTTCCTGTTTATTCCAGCTTCAGAAGATTGTATTTCGACGGTTTCTTCACTTTCTTCTGTGCAATGTTTTAGTCATACAGGATTGCGGTGTTCATTGGTGTCCATGTATTTTTCTAGTCCTCCATTACCATACCTTGTCATAGTCACTGTCATGTGCCGTGCTTGGTCCATGCTTATACCTTTTTCTTGTCAATTTTTCACATAGAAACGTTGGCATATTGCTCAGTGGACATAGCTGCCGATGTGATTGCGTTTCTATGCGCATGGGGATTTGGAAAGGACAAAGTAACTGGAAATGTTGTTCACCGTTGTACTGTATTTGTTGAATAGTCTGCATATGATGCTAGCATGTGCTTTTAGTATTTTTGTTTGTTGTTGTTTATGACTTGACAGTGCTCTTGGGAGGCTAGTATCAAATCTTTTTCAAGCAGCAGCAGTGGCAGCAGCAGTAGTAGTAGTGACCGTAATAGTAGTAGTAGTAGAGACTGTTGGTCGTATGTATGTATGTGTGTGTCTTTTTGTGTCTGATTTTGTCCACCGGCCACCACTTGACAACCGGTATTGGTGTGTTTACATTCCAGTAATCTAGCGGTTCGGCAAAAGTGACCGATAGAATAAGTACCAGGCTTAGCAAAAGAAATTAAGTACTGGAGTCGATTCATTTTATGGGCGACTGAAACCTCAAAATCGTGATTCTGTTTGATTGTATCTTGATTGTATCATTGCACGTCTGTATGCTGAGAAACATTGTCTCCAAACTTTCAAGTTTGTTTCTTAACCAAAGAATTTGAATAGCAAAGTAACTGAAACCTCAACTTGCAACCTACTGATAGTGTTCAATAAAAAACGACAAAAAATCGTAAATTAGTAAGGTGCAGGCGTGGCTGTGTGTTAAGAAGTTTGTTTCCTAATCACATGGTTCCGGGTTTAGTCCCACTGCGTGGTACTTGGGGCAAGTGTCTTCTGCCATAGCCCCGCGCCGACCAAAGCCTTGTCAATAGATTTGGATAATGGAAACTGAAAGAAGCCCGTCGTATATATGACATGTATGTGTTTGTGTGTGTGGTGTGTTTTTTATCAGTTTTTGTTCCCTACCGCCGTTTGACAACCGGTGTTGATGTGTTTAGTCCCCGTAATTTAGCGGTTCGGCCACAGATGCCGATAGAATGAGCACCAAGCTTAATTAAAAGAAAATTAAGTACTGGGTTCAATCCATTCAACTAAAATTTTTTTCAATTCGGTGCTCCAGCATGGCCGCGATCTAATAACTGAAACAAGTAAAATATAAAAAAATAAACTTATCTCTACAGATGTTCTATAGAAATTATAACCTTAACAAAGGATCGATAAAGAGCACTGTTAACACATAACAAAGGAAGAAGTCATGGAAATGGTCAGGATAAGTAGTTCATGGGATACAATTTGTGTGACAGCGCAAGATGTTTGCCCATGAAGAGACCAGAGAGAGCTTCTCTCAGAGATGGGGACTTAGGTGACCAGTTGGGACTTCGTTGAGTTTGTGGCGTAGAATCTGACATAGCTTGCAACCATGCTGGTGATCGTGGACTCTCTATGACAATATGAAATGTAGAACTACACTTCTATATGAATGTGGCCCTTGCAGGCGGTAAACATTTCCTCCTTTCAAACCCTTATTTATTGTCGATGTGGTTATTCAGCTCCGTGTCATTTCTGGTTGAGTCCATCTATAAAAGAAGGTATTCCATCTGTCCGTATATTTAATACATGCATCCAATGTGCGAAGAAGATGGTGAGTTCTTTTGATGTTGAAAGTATAAACCTGAATTTCATATTTATTTTCCTTTGGATTTTCGAGTGAAGAAACAGTTGAGTTACAAATATTAACTATCGAGTCGTGAGATTTACAAGATATTTTATATTTTTAGGAGAATTCATTTGTGCTGCAGTGTGAATTTCCAAATAGAACAATTAATGAATAAAAGAAAAAGTAGACTGGTTTAGGTGGAAGTTTAAAATTGAGCTTTTCTTATCAGAGGAAATTGACTATCTAAATGTATGCATGTGCATGTGCACGTGTTGCTTAATTTGTTTCGCCAATTTTGACTGTATTGTGTAAACCATTGGTTCTCAACTTTTTAGCTCGGCGCCTTCTTTCATCGAAAGGCGTTTTACAAGTGCTTGTTTTGGAACAATGAAGACATAAAAATGGAAAGGCAGGTCATTTTCACCAAACAAACTAATTTTATGCAATGATTAATTATCCATTTTGTTTTTTAAATAGTGTGCACTTATCTCATACAATGATACTGGGCCCTGGCGTCTTATCAGTCACGTTTTTTTATTCACTGATAACTATGATTCATATTCCAAATAATGAAATATTTTGAATATGTTTAAAATAGAACTATCATACCTGTAATAAATATTTAAATATTTTACTTCACAAATAAGAAATCACAGATCTATTTAAATCCTGAGCTTCTCCATAGCATATTCTTGACAATTTCGGCTCACTTGTTGGCTCACAACGCTCTCAAGGTGCTGCCGCTTAGCTTAAGAGCTACTTGTGTAAACCATTATATGATAATGCAAGACTTCATTTATTTGGCAGGGACTTCATGGGAAAAGACGAGATCAACACGTGATTTGATGTACATAATAATTTCCTTTGAAGTGGTTTCAAAATCAATAATCCGTACGGCCATTAGGAAAAAAATCGAATATTTCACAAACGCCAAGTGGATAATGGGATGTTAGTTATTTAATGTACAGGGCTAAATTTGACGATTTTTATGTCTCTTTCTTTTTCGGAAAGAGTTTGATGTTTTGGTGAACAGTCAACGATGTTGGAGCGCATAGAAATTAAAGTTGTAGTTGGGAAAAATTAGTTGACATGAAGGACTGGAATCCATCAAAATGCTGGAGAAGAGAAGAGTTAGTTGTATTATAATGATTCGCGCCACGTTTCAAAATGTGACACCATGACTGCTGCTCAATATTCTGTGAACATTGTAAAATAAAGTACCAGTTGAGCATTGGTGTCGATGTAATCGACTTAACCAGACCTCAAAATTGATGGTCTTGTGCCAAAACTTGGTACTAATATTTGAATATCCATTCCCTTACCCTGGTGTGGAATTAAAAAATGCTTATCGAAACATAGTTTACATATATTTTTGAACGATAACAATTTGTATTGTTGTTCTGGTGAGAAGTAACAGAAAGAGTTTCTTGCAATAATAGCAGTACTTGTAAAGGTGGAAGTAGTAGTAGTAGTAGTAGTAGTAGTAGTAGTAGTAGTAGTAGTAACAGCAGCAGTAGCGGCTTCAAAATAACTAAATAATTGCCGTCCATCTCGTTAAAAATATTTTCAAATATGAAAGCATATAAAGATTAGACAATGAAAAAATCGAAAAAGACTTTCACGCATGAATATTTACAGTCGCACAATAATTGGCACAAACAGAAATGGCTTTGTAAACTAATTGAAAATGACAAAAATATAGAGTATGACCACCAACAATAAGATCAGCATTTTAGTGTTTTGCTGAAAAGGTTGATAATAAGGAGTTCCTCAATGAGGGCCAGGAAAGGAGACGCAATGGCCGGTATGTGTCAAAAAAGACAATGCCATCGGGTACAGAGAATTTATCCAAGAAAGGGCGAGAAAGACAGTAACATAACTCTGTGTTGTGAATAACAGGAAGGTTTTCATATGCCCTAGAAGAAGGGGTTTGTTGGAAATGTGCTCCCTAAACTAAAGCGGGGTTTGTTGGAAGTGTGTGTTTGTTCTTTAGTAGAGGAAACCGAGCTGGCCGCTACGCACCTTTCTACAGAGTACTGCCGTAATACATAGAGAAAAAGAAGTAAGAAATGTAGTCAAAAGTACTGACATTAGCCCTTTGCTTGTTGTCAACAAGCACACAGTAAGTTGTGTACTCGAAGGTAACTCACAACATGTGGTCAGGTGGGATCTATACAAACTTCCAGGTCTTGATTATCACCGAAGAGTACAGTTTTTTCTGAGTTATACTCCATAAAGAGAGCGGAGATAAGGTTAATCAGATTGTGTTGGTGCAGAATAAAAGGTCGAGTTGATATACTGAGTAGCATAAAAGTCGCGCACCACCTTAAAGCTGTTTATATACGATCATCTTTTATCTTATTTACGTAACATTCATTATCACAAAATTGTTAACTCACAAAAAAATATACGGTTAGAATAATTGTTCGGATTGATTTCTATCACATTCATTAGATTTCTGAAAACGAAACCAAAGAGAACTTTGTACATTATTCAACATTACAGTGTCATTCTTTGCACAATGAATTCTTATGTTTTCTTTTAATTCTTCAACACTTCTCGGACAAGCTGTATAGACATCGAATTTAAGATATCCCATAAGAAAAATCAAGGCGAGTTAGGTCTGGGGACCTTACAAGCCAAGACACAGGATCTCATTTGCCAATCCATCAATTGGCGAAATTAACATTTAAAAAATGTTGACATGGCTTTAAAATTAAAAATAATCCTCATTTATCACATGTTCTTACAAAAAATAACATATATGAAAATGTTATGTCAAGTGTTATTTTACTCGTGCGCGACGTTTGCGCAACAAATACTACTCGGTGATCTTCTGTTCATTAGAAAAGGAAAAGTGAAATAAAGAAGGTGGGTAGCAAAGAGCAGTAAGGGACGATAATTGCGGTCCCTGACATACTTGTGACAGAGAAGAAGAACATCGCTGCTGTTGCTACTGCTAGAGCAGCACGTATCGTTGGAACTCTGAAACAAACGGAATCGTTTCTTATTCAAAACCACTGGCACCAAGAGCCGATGAAGCAGGATATGAGATAAAGCTGGGACTATCCGCCTCAATTTGGGGGCTTTTCAGGGATTCTCAGTAGTAGTTCCTCGCCATTGTTTTCTGGTGATGTTCGGGATGAAGCTTGGAGAAATATAAGAGAATAATAAATGGATGGTGGTGGTTTCATCGAGGAAAAGCGGCACAAAAAACCAAAAAAATATCTACTCTAAACTTGAACTCGAATGGTTTTACGAGGCAACAGAAAGACCAGCTACTAGCCATCCACTATTATCACCACAATTATCACATCCACTATTATCACAGTCACCATAACGACAATAACAACAAAATCAAAAAGCACAGAAACAAAATCACAAAAGAAAGAACAAAAAGTAAAACAAATACAATAAAAAACACAAAAGAAAATTGCTGCCAAAAACACAAAACTTGTTCCACCCCATAAGATTTAAGCAGTCCGAAAGAGAAACAGTGATTTGGCTGAAGAGGTAACAATAGCTATGCAACAATAGCTATTCATACAGTCTCACGCGCTACATGACGCACTTCAGAAACGTTAGTACTCTGGGCGAAATGTTTAGCGATATTTCGTCTGCCGTTACGTTCTGAGTTCAAATTCCGCCGAGGCCAACTTTGTCTTTTATCCTTTCGGGGTCGATTAAATAAGTACCAGTTATGCATTGGGGTCGATATAATCGACTTAATCTGTTTGTCTGACCTTGTTTGTCCCCTATGTGTGTAGTCCCTTGTGGAGAGTAAAGAAATAAGACTTCCACTAACGAAAAGACCAGATCATGTGGCCTTCTTCATGGCCAACTAAATCTAAGTAACTTTTTTTCTTTTTGTCTGTTCTTGAACCAACATAACTCTACTCAGAGTAGGATATGTCAATATATGTTGGCTGCGGTAGGCTTGGAAGCAAGGTTGCTTGCTCGACGAACTTAGCTATCTAAATGTTCAGGATACCACCCACTCGCACCAATTTTACACGGCTACGAAATATACACATCATCTGGTTGGCCGAAGTGGCAGTGGCAGGGGCAGTTTGAAAAAGCTTGGATCTAGAGGTAGGGACGAACTTCCTGGACGCAGACAGAAAATTGGTGGTGATAAAAACTACTACTACTACTACTGCTGCTGCTGCTGCTGCTGCTACTACTACTACTACTGCTGCTGCTGCTGCTGCTACTACTACTACTACTACTACTACTACTACCATCACCACCACCATCACCACCACCACCACCACCACCACCCCACCGTCACTACTACTACTACTACTACTACTACTACTACTACTACTACTACTACTACTACTACTACTACTACTACTACTACTACTACTACTACTACTACTACTACCCTCAACACCTGCACCACCACAACCGCTAACACCAACACCTCTACCACTGAGTACGCACAACTAACGTCAACGGCATGAAAACTTTAATCTTGAGGAAATAATCCAGTTTATCAAAACACAATTATAAGCGTACATCGGCACACACACACATCATATACATATGCGACCATGTTTATGGATGTCGCACACTCACTCACCTGCACATACATTAAAGTACACGTGTACTTTTATTTGTACTCATACTCACGCGTGTGCAAACGCATATGCATACGCACATATACGCATATGTATCTAGGTACGCGCAGACAAATGAGTATATGAATATGATATATGTGTATGTGTATTTGTTTTTGTATGAGTATGCGCGTGAGTGTACGTAACCAGATATGGAAATATACATATATACGTATGTGTATTATATACATATATGTATAATACATATGCACAAACATATATACACTTATACATGTATACATACATCCAGATATACATATATAAATGTGTTTGTATGTGGGTGTGTAAACAGTGTCATCCTTCTTAGTGTTCCTTGTTTATGTTTAGATATATACACACTGTTTTGTTATTGTCACTCTAGTTAGCATTATACAGTAGCGAAGTTATTATTTTATGTCTGATAGCTGTCAACAATGGCGTGTGCGGTACTGTTTTCATCGGTGGCGACGGCTCAGCTAAATGGCGCCTTATCTGTTTTACATTCGGCCATTTTGGTCTTCTGACCGAGAAGACACATTCCGCGAATAACATCCATAATCATTTATGTTGTTGTTTTGTTTATCCCCAGCTCAACCATGAACAAGTTAACCTATAATGAATGAACTCCAGCCGTGCCCAATCCGTTTTGTTAGAAATATTTTCGTAAAAATATGTCACCTATTTCGAGCAGAACGAACAAGCTGCAGCCGTTGATTGTAATGACTGCTGTACAATAATTAAATAAATGAATAAAGAAATAAATAAAAGTATACAGTCAATTGTTGTATTAAAAGCTAAGGCCAACATTTCAGTCGACAGATATTTTATTGACCTTCGAAAGGATAAAAGGTGAAGTGGACTTCTGCGTTAGTTGAACTCACAACTAAATACTTCACATTACGTTTTACCGATTCTACGAATACAATAAACAGGTGAACGAAAACAGGCCGTAACGGTAAGAGGTCGTTTAGCAATCACATTGTCCTGGGTTCAATTCTACAGCGGCACCTCAGTCAGGTGTCTTCTATCAAGCTCTATCTATGTAAATCAAAGCCGCGTGATTGAAATTAGTTGAACGGAAGCTGCACAGATGCACACCGGATTAATCGTTTTATTGTTTTCATGTGGTACATTTAATCTGCTGTCTGGTTTTATCACCACCATTTGGCCCCTGAGTACCTTTAGCGGAGGTCAATCTATAGCAAGCATTTACAGCAAATTTCCAGCCTGAGATGAATGCTTAAAATCGAATAATCTCAAAGAAATTTGCTGCTCGTTTTCCTCTGACTTTGCCATAAATTTCGGTAGAGGTTGCAGTCAATTAAATCGGCTTAGTACATGACTTATAACTATACCAAGCATTCTGGAAATATGACAGGAAACGGCAACCACAGCAAGATTTGTTTCACTTTCCGGGTGTGGCGAAAATGGTAGTGTTCATGACCTTCGCAGACCCTTCGAAACTGCTGAAATTCGTTACCGTTAACGTTTTAGTTGTTGCAAGTCAGTTAATCAAAAGACCATAGGACGAAAGGCTTTCGTTTTCACATATATATGAGCAAGCGCTTTAGCACTGAAAATGCAAATTTAGTGTTTTGCATTGAAGAAATGACAGTGCCATTCTCACCGATAGCACGACAGTCACGATGCCATTCCTAATTGCCTCTTCTAATTTCTTAGTAGCTCCCTTCTAATCGCTAGAAAGAAATTCTTTCTAGCGTTATTTCTTTGCGAAATGCTATCGCTTCTACTCTAACCATCTCCTGCAGAGTGCCCCCGACCAATTGTTGGCGATCACTTTCATCAAATGGAGCCTAATTAATTCGGTGACGCTTTCTCTGGAGACACTGCGTACTGAAATTGACGTCTTTAGCTTCTAAAATCAGGGGCTTTTTCCAGCAGTTCTATATAAGTTAAGCATCAGATCACAAGTGTATGGTCTGTGTAATCGAATAGTTGAAACTGAGATTATCCTATGCTGTCATCAACCTCTAGTCTAACAAATACTCTGTCTAGATATGATCTGGACGACCCGATGCTGCATGTCTATGGATACATTCAGGACACCTAGATGATACTCATCAAACAGCATATAGAAGTGTTTCCCACATCCAAATACTTAAAGAAATTTGACTCTGTGCTCAACTGATACTTATTTTAACAACCCCGAGAGGGGTTGAAATCTACTTCTGCAGAATTTAAACCCAGACCTTTAAAAAAGTCTGAATACTATAAGCCATTTTGTCCGCTGCTCTAATGATTCTGCCTTGTCGAATAATAATAATAATAATAATAATAATAATAATAATAATAATAATAATAAATGCCCTGATGCAGTACCAGGCGGTGGCTCTCAT
>NC_068981.1:94663592-94664346 GCF_001194135.2 Octopus bimaculoides
AATAATAATAATAATAATAATAATAATAATAATAATAATAATAATAATAATAATAATAATAATAATAATAATAATAATAATAATAATAATAATAATAATAATAATAAATGCCCTGATGCAGTACCAGGCGGTGGCTCTCATGGCTTTTGATCTTAATTGGAAGTGTTATCATGTACATTGTTTTGTCTTGGTACAAAAGATGGGCTATAGCAAATATTCTGCTCAATACCACAGATTTGCTTGTCAGTTATTTGACCTTAACCAGTTGAGCATGTCTCTTAATGGCTGACGATATGTGCATCTCTGATCACGAGCAGAAGTAGTGGGGGAGCATCATAACCATGTGTTGAGAGGAATTCTTAGGTGTTTGGATAATTCACCTTTGGACACATGCGTGTTTCGTTCAATAACCTTAAAACAAATCTTATTCAGGGACCTTTTGAGAAGAATGGGCTATTCAACTTGAAGCATGACCTGCAAGGTCATGCGCAGTTTATCTTGATATCAGATCACAATGTCGCGCACATATGGTTGTGATGCATGTGTATAGAGTATCCTTATCAGACGGTTAGTCACGATAAGTATATTGGGCTTCGTATATTTGTACCAGTATCATTTTGATGGCGTGTGCTGCTTTCTCACTGAATAATAATAATAATAATAATAATAATAATAATAATAATAATAATAATAATAATAATAATAATAATAATCATGATAATAATAATAATAATAATAATAATAATAATAATAA
>NC_068981.1:94665893-94673179 GCF_001194135.2 Octopus bimaculoides
AGTAGGTGCCTTAGGTATAATTAAAAAATACTCAGACAAATACATAACAAAAATACCAGGACTTACAAATATATGTAACATACAGAAAATTGCACTACTGGGTACTGCACACATTCTACGCAAAACACTTTCAATACAGTAAACATAAAAGCACCACAGCAAACCACAGCACATACCCAAGGCGCACAGAGCTGCGCTCGGTAGTGAAGTGAAAGCACGTTATAAAAATAAAACTACTGAACAATAATAATAATAATAATAATAATAATAATAATAATGAAGCGGATCTGATCAAGTCCCTTGTTTCTGTTAGATCTTTTGTCAGAATGTATTTCAGAATCTCAACTTTTTGGGTCGTGCGTTTCACATTGTTACGGTCGAAGTTTCTTAGATTCACCAGTTTGGTCTCTGTTCTTGTAATTCTTATATCTTTGAGTCTTTTCCTGAGGTTTCTCTGTTCCTCAGTCATATCCTCTCTTATTTCAGGGTTTTCTACATTATATTGATTGACCGGCTTCTCCTCCACTACAACTTCACTTTGCCTACGCATTCGCTGATCTTCACCTAAGCTATTCTCATCGAGATTATCACCACTACAAAGGCTTTTCCTGATTGTCTGAATTTGGGTCTCATTAAGAAAGCCTCTGTTCCGAATTATTCTTATCTGATTCATGAGTTCATTTTCAGTAATCTGGAACACACCCAGCTGGTTCCAAAGTTCTAATGATCTTTTTCCGACCGCTTTACATTTGCTATTGTTCTTGTCTAGCAAGGCTTGTTCATGGCAGTGAATCACCTTTTGGTTCATATCAACAGACCACTTGCGTTTTCGAGCACGTTGCATAATTTGACCAGTACAAGGACTGTGTCAGTATGGCTAGCAGTTGTTGGATTACGACCGGGCCTACTCTGCTGCACAGTGTGGCACCTGCCGGGTGCGGCACCTTCACCATTCGTTCTAGTCCCGTTTACACCGTTATCGTCATTTATTTTTCTTAGAATTTTCACTCACAAATGAGGTGTGTTTTTAGGTTACTACCAAACGGTATTTTTATCGAGACACCATCTTTATCAAGGTAGTCCACCAAGGCGTCAGTGTCTTTGCTGCCCTGGTTTTGGGCTTAGAGTGTTCCTTCTCCTAGGCTGCCTGCTACCCAAGGCTAACGAGTACAGCCTACCCGGAGCACTGGTTATTTAGAGGCGCCAGATACTCGCCTTTTCCCAAACTTCTGTTGGTTTCGTGTAGGAGTCGGGCTTGAGCACTGTGACTAAGGAGTCTTATCTACAACGGTTTTGAAATCAGAGTAGTCCTTCTCGTAGACAGACTGCCAACCAAGGCTCACGAGTTCTGTCTACCCGTTTTCGAATGGCCACTGACTCTTTTAAGTTCCTCTGCCGGGTTCTGTTTTTAGTCCCGCAGGGTGTCGAAAATCCATCCTCCTTACCAAGCATACTTAGTGGGGTTGCCGGTTTAGTTGCCGACGACTCGACGGTTTCACAACGCCACTTGTTAATTATTCTGGATAATTATTGTTCACTATTATAGTTTCCGTATTACTACGGTAATTCCTATCTTATTATTTACTTGTTCACTACTATAGTTTCACAAATATTACTATGAGGCCGAGGGGTTCTAATATTGTCTCCCTTGATTTCTTTAGAAAACAAAGATGGCAGATTCATGACTGTTGGTTTAGCTGCTGCTGATGCTCCGGCGTTAAATGGAGGCGCGGGCTTGTGACTACTAATACAGATGGTTTGATTGGACTGTTATTTGACGTAGCTGGCAATCTAGTAAAGGCGAGCAGGTGGGGCTTTTAAGAGTATCTTCGGCAAGTTGGGACTAGCTATCATAGCTAAGATATCGAAGTTTATAAGAAGTTTTAAGAAGCTATATTGTATTCTATCTATAAACCCTTCATCGTATCTAAGATATAATGTCTATAAACATAACCATCTCAAAGTTTTAGTAAACTTAGAAAGTACTAGAAAAACAAAAAGCTTACTCATTTTTGCGGGGAGCTATTAAGTCACCATGACATCGTATGAATGATTTCAGCAGTACTGAGAACCCGCTTCAATTTACGTTGGAAAGAAAGAGAGAAAAAAGTAGACTGACAGAAAGAGCCATGGTGGAAGCAGAGAATTGACGGCCATATTCTAACTTTACGTTAAGATCTGAGCTGCATAGAAGAGTGGTCAAAATGGCAATGGAAAAGGGAAAAGAGAGTGCAAGGGCATATCTTGGCGCAAGGTACCAAATAGAAAAGAAAGGGTTCAAAACTGTCATCGAAACCCTAAAACAATGTGTGCGGGCTATCGCAGTTCCAGCAAAACCGGTTATTCTCAAACAACCAGAGGTAGTTTCTTAAGGGCTTAGGAGGAAACACAAGGGATAAATCATCTCCTGAAGCAGAAGAAACATCTTTTGGAATAGCATCTGGAGGGGGGTGGGGCAAGAAGTTTCGCACAACCACAGAGCTAAGTGAATTCATTCTGTGAGATCCGAAGTCCATTACCCGGTGGCTCCACGACACGACCATGTGCGCATAACAACGAAAGATGTCCTTGCACAGATATCAAAATTGCCAAACAGGAAAGCAGCAGGACCAGATGGAATTCAAAGCTACTGGATCAAGTGGTTTAGGTCAATATACAAGAGAATTGCGTTGTAATTAGACAATTGCCAACAGATCGATACAGTTCCGGAGTGGATGGTAGAAGGAAAGATCGGTCAAAGGGCAATGAGGTTGGAAATTATCGACCTATTACTTGTCTTAACCTCCTCTGAAAAGTATTAACAAGTACCCTCGGAGGGAAAATAAATACGTTCCTTGTGGAAAAGAACCTTCTGCCATTAGAACAAAAGGAATGCCGAAAAGATCCAAGGGTACCAAGGACCAGCTTGTGATAGACAAGGTTATAACGAAGAACTGTAAATGATACCAAAAAAACTTATGCATGGCCAGGATAGACTTCAAAAAGGCTAACGACATGTTGCCGCATTCGGGGATTTTGGAAACACTCGACATGTGTGGAATAACTGAGAACGTGTGCGCACTGATTAAGAACAGCATGCCTAGCTGGAAAACACATCTTTCTTGTAGCAACCAGCACTTAGCCGAGGTAACAATCAAAAGAGGTATCTTTCAAGGAGACCTTGTTTACCTCTGTTATTTGTTACAGCCTTGATCCCACTTTCTGTCGTTCTACGTAAAATCAACGTGCACTATGAGCTGAGAAAGAACGGACCTCATCTCAACCATCTTCTCTTCATGGATGATTTAAAATTGTTACGGGGTCGATAAATTAAGTACCAGTTACGCACTGGGATCGATGTAATCGACTTAATCCCTTTGTCTGTCCTTGTTTGTCCCCTCTATGTTTAGCCCCTTGTGGGCAATAAAGAAATAAGTAATAACTGTTTCAAATTTTAGAACAAGGTCAGCAATTTCTGGAGAGATGTTAAGTCAATTACATCGATCCCAGAGCTTAACTGGTACTTATTCTATTGACCCCGAAAGGATGAAAGGTAAAGTCGACCTCGGTAGAATTTGAACTCAGAACGTAAAGCCGGACGACGAAATGCTGCCAAGCATTTTGCCCCGTGTGCTAACAATTCTGCCAGCTCGCTGCCTTAGCACTAAAAATAACAATGATTTCTATCTTAGATACAAAATCACATATTCTAGGCTTTTGGGGAGAAGTTTAATCGATTATCTCAAACGCAGTTATATTTGGTTATTATTCATTTTATCGACAATGAAAGGTAAAGTTGACCTCAGTGGGAGTTGAACCTACAACGCAGATGAATGTAAAATGCTGCTTTTAACAATATGCGTTCGAGCATGGCGCTTTTAACAACATATAATCAAGATCTCCAGCATAATAATTTCTAATTTAAGCACACGGTCAGCAGATTTGAAAGGAGAAGTGGGCTTAGTCAACACTACCTACTTCAGCACTTGCGAATACAAAGTTCCTACCAGAGTTTCATAGACTTATGGGGCTGGTTTCCGGGGTTCTCAGGTCCTCCCTAGACGGAATGCCTATTCACCGCAGGATTATTCGATTTTGCCAGCTGAGTGGACTGGAGCAACGTGAAATGAAGTGTCTTGCTGAAGAACACAACGCATCGCTTGGTTCAGAAATCGAAGCCACAATCTCGCGATCATGAGTCCTGTTGGCACTCCGTCGCTTACGACGTCGAGGGTTCCAGTTGATCCGATCAACGGAACAGCCTGCCCGTGAAATTAACGTGCAAATGGTTGAGCACTCCACAGACACGTGTACCCTTAACGTAGTTCTCGGGGATATTCAGCGTGACACAGTGTGACCCTTTGAATTACAGGCAAAACAGAAACAGGAAGTAAGAGTGAGAGAAAGTTGTGGTGAAAGCGAACAGCAGGGTTCGCCACCATCCCCTGCCGGAGCCTCGTGGAGCTTTAGGTGTTTTCGCTCAATAAACACTCAACGCCCGGTCTGGGAATCGAAACCGCGATCCTATGACCGCGAGTCCGCTGCTCTAACCACTGGGTCATTGCGCCTTCGATCATGAGTCCTACACCCTACCCTTTAAGCCACGCGTTTCCACTTCAGCAATTGACCTGTACTTTATTTTACCAACTTCTAAAATTTGACCTCAGAGTACTGTAAAGAACCGCAATAAACACTGCAAAGCATTTTGTTGACGCTCTCACAATTTGGCGAATCCACCCACTTTGTTATAAAAGTAGATAGATTAAATTATCAAATAAAGAGGATATTTGTAAAACAGAGAATTTCCACTGATAGTACTAGTTATAATGTTTATGGTTGATGCCAAAGATCTTAAAGTAATTCCAGCTCCTAGCAAATTATTGTAAGAGGACAAGTTTCGATTTTCGGCTGATGAAAATTTACTTAACTTCTGCTTATGTTTTAAAAAACAAAAGCCTCAGTGTTACAAACTCTCATTTCGCCCCTAAATAGAGTTCAAACTTAGTTTATTACCATTACAAATACACATTCACACGCACACACATTTACACTCACTCTTACTCATACACACATACGCACACATACACACACTGTAGTAGATCGCCTCCTAAGTAGAAGGAAGATAAACAATTGCAGTAGTAATATCAATTAACATGTAACAATTAACTTACAATAACATAGTTACATTGACAAATATAAACAGACACACACACTCACACGGACATATATACGCGCGCACACATACACATACACATACGCACCCACAAACCAGTAATTGCCATTAATAGCTGAAAGGGATATTTAACTGTGATTGTTCAGTAGAAAAACAAAACAAATGTGTTCCCCAGAAATGCCAGTGTAAAAAACATTTAACTACAAATCAAAGCTTAACGCTCGACCAACTAGAAAAGGCAACCAAATTTCCCTCAAATCACCCGCTACCATCTTTACAAAGGAAAGAACACATCGGATGATGCAATCCGGGATACTCTTAAAAAAACGTGATGATTACGGCTTGAAGGTTTTTATCACAGGTTTACTCGATGTCATTGTGGAGGTGCAATGGTCCAGTGGTTAGGGCAGCGGACTCGCGGTCATAGGATCGCGGTTTCGATTCCCAGACCGGGTGTTGAGTTTTTATTGAGCGAAAACACCTAAAGCTCCACGAGGCTTCGGCAGGGGATGGTGACGACCCTGCTGTGCCCTTTCACCACAACTTTCTCTCACTCTTACTTCTTGTTTCTGTTGTGCCTGTAATTCAAAGGGTCAGCCTTGTCACACTGTGTCACGCTGAATATCTCCGAGAACTACGTTAAGGGTACACGTGTCTGTGGAGTGCTCAGCCACTTGCACGTTAATTTCACGAGCAGGCTGTTCCGTTGATCGGATGAACTGGAAACCTCGACGTCGTAAGCGACGGAGTGCCAATAACACCATACAAGAATAAAAATAACGAACTCAACCGACACTTTAAGTAAACAACACGTGGACGAGCATGTGATTACAGCGTCATGATGTTGTTTATACACTGCTCTCCCGGCGTCCCCTGTAAAATTGATTCACTGAATGGAGAGAGCCGCTAATTTAATTCCTAATCATCCATAGCACAATCTACAGAGCATTCCAGTCAACTATGATACAAATGCTATATTATATTGATTTCAAATTTTGGCACAAGCCAGCAAGTTCGAGGCAGGTGGTAAGTCGATTACATCGACTCCAATGGCCCCGAAAAGATGAAACGCAAAGTCGACTTCGGTGGTTTTTGAATTCAGATCGTAAAGCTGGACGAAATCCGCTAAGCATTTTGTCCGGCGTGCTAACGATTCTTCCATTTCGCCGCCTGTGAGCTATATTATATTGCAGTATAATAGCTCATGATTAGCAGAACTGGTAGAGTATTCAATGGAATGTCTTGCATACCTGGTTACGTTACTTTACGTTTTGAATTTGCATCTCAACAAGGTCGACTTCTTACGACACAGCCACGCCTGCGCCTATTCCCGTAGATATTTTCATGGGTGTGATGAACAGTGAGCGAGGTGTTCAATTGTTCGACAAGCTCAGGGATTATGAATCATCTGTCCACGCGAATTAATTCGTCCACTCGCTGGCGATTCATGTCAATGGTCACTGTTGATGGTCTTCCACTACATGGTTTGTCTTCAGTACTGGTTTCCTCTTTACATTTTTTTCACCATTTATACGCATTTCTCTTGTCAAAGTTTTCTTCTCTGTAGACAACTTGCACCTCTCCTTCGGCATTTTGCTTCCGCTTAGAACCCATTATTTTCTTGCACTGACGAATAGGAAGAAATATGTATTAACATTTTATACTAAAAAAAAAAAAAAAATACCGAGTATGACTTAAGTAAACTAAATTCTCGTGTTTTGCAGTTCTATTATAATCTGATATTTCGGACTTAAAATAATCGGAGCTCTCTATATATTCAAATGTACATTTAAAATTTATGACTAGTTTACGAATATTTCACACCAGTGTTACTACCACCACCACCACCACCATAACCACAACGACTAATACTAAACAAGCAATAGCTACCAACATCACTAACCAGCACCATCACCATGATTATTATCACCACCATCTTCTCTGACCCCTGCCATTTACTATTATCAAGACCAACGTTGCCAACGCCACCACTTAGTTCACATTACTTACTTTAGCGTCACAGGTATGACACATCGTTGCGTTGTCACAAAGTGCATTAACATTGGTTTCTAATTGTGACACAAAGCCAGCAGTTTCAGGGAAGAAGACAAGTCGATTACATCGCCCCCCCCCC
>NC_068981.1:94673407-94681881 GCF_001194135.2 Octopus bimaculoides
TCGGAATCGATAAAACAAGTACTAGTGAGTACTGGGATCGATGTAGCCAAATTACTCCTTTCCCACAAAATTGCTGGCCTCGTACCAAAATAAGAAACCAATATTAAGAGTGAACAAAAGGGCGATGATCTTGCAGGATCGTTATCGCGTCAGACAAAATAAAATACCAAGCAACATTTCTTCTGACTTTACGTTCTGAGTTCAAATGCCGCCGGGGTCGACTTTGCCTTTCACCCTTTCGGAATCGATAAAACAAGTACTAGTGAGTACTGGGATCGATGTAGCCAAATTACTCCTTTCCCACAAAATTGCTGGCCTCGTACCAAAATAAGAAACCAATATTAAGAGTGAATCCCATTATAAGTTTGGTTCAGATAATTCCACTTTAGAATTTGTCCTTACTTAACGTTCCCTAAAGTGGGGCAAAATTTAAATTAAGCCTTGTAGACTAACGCAACTCTTGTTAATTTATACAGTTCTCTGCTCTTCTAGGCCTATTCCTATCTAAGTAAAACAAGTTTGCGAGAATTGAATATTTTAACCGTGGATAAAGGAGGCCTTATTGTATGGTATCGATATAAAAGAACTGGGATTATTATATTTAGCTCATTATCGCTACTCTGTTTATTCATGTACTTGGTCAGTTAGTAGCCTAATAAACTATTTCTCCTATTGCAACTTACCTTTTATGAAGCAAAATCACTTTTGTCCTTCTTTAGAAGGTTCTTGACAAACATTGTTTTTGCAGTTGTTTTTAATTTTTTCTTTTCCTTAACAAATTCTAATAAACGAAATGTTCATTATTATTCTCACATAGATCTCTCGGTGCTACTTTGCTATGCGATTTACGTTGCCAATGTGATCTACAAGAGTCAAATTCTACTTTAGTATGTGATCTACATGTTTCATTTATTTATTATGAGTTAAATAAAACATTCTTATATTTTTATACATTTATTTTTAAAAATTAAAATGAAGCAGATTTGAAACAAGTTTACTAATTTTATGGGCGAATCGAAGGAACACCAGCTAAATCTGCTTCATTTTAATTTTTTTAAAGAAATGTATAAAAATATAAGAATGTTTTATTTAACTCATAATAAATAAATGAAACATGTAGATCACATACTAAAGTAGAATTTGACTCTTGTAGATCACATTGGCAACGTAAATCGCATAGATGACTAAAATTTATATACATTTTATGCATTTATTATTAAAAAGAAATTAGAATGAAACAAATTTGAAACAAGTTTATTAATTGCATCGTCAGTACATTTATTATTAAAATTTATTATTTAATACATTTATTATTAAAAAGACATTCGAAACCGATACAGGTGTTTTCCTTGTCTTGATAAGTATAAATTTTCTTGTTGTAGATCACAATATAAAGTGTAGATCACATACCAAAGCAATTTCATGGCACGTAGATCGTATATCAAAGTAGTACCGATCTCTCTCTGCACAAAAATATTATATTCATATGTGTAGTATGATTCGTACATGTTTTACAGGTTTGAAAGTAAAGAGTAAAAAAAAGAAAATACAAATAATGTTGGTCATAATAGAGTCGTATGCAGAAAAAAGATCACTTGCAAACATAAGGATTGAATTTTAGTAACATTCGTTGTCTATTTTGTTTTATTATTTTAATGCTGTCAAGTATTAACTTACAGATTTATTGCTCACAACATTGCTTTCTTACTTAGGAACAAAACATCATATTTCGAGAGAAGAATAGGCATTTGAGTTAATTTATACTTACTTGGGGGTACAACTAGCGTTTCCATTTGTCTATTTATTGCTTTGAATTTAATTATTTTTGTGCAAGTTCAAAGCTGTAAACTGATAAGTAACATTATAGTTGTCGAATTTTAAATTTATATATTGTAATGCGTTGGCTAACTTCAAGCATGTTTTTACTGTAGTTACTACTACGGAGCTGTTACGTATGCCTAGTAGCAAAAGATAACAGAAGCCACGCGCGCGCGTGAAAAACATAGCCAGTGACTTGTGACTGAAAGGGTCGACTTTTTGCTGGTTAACAGTTAGGCGTAAGTGCTTTCAGATTCACAGCTCTCCATGAGATGGATTTCTTTTAGTTTTTCACTGATATATTGAGAAACTTGGGTTCCGCGCACGCTTAAGTAAATGTATTTACTGCTCAGTCTTACTAAATTTATGCATACATGAGTCCGATCCTTCCCTGCAGTTCAAGGCGAAGCTCTGTTTCTTTATTTTGTCAGAAGTCTATAACCTCTGCGTGTCTGGCTAGGAATCTGTTTTTTTATTACCCATGAGGTGGCAAAACAAAACATGTGGGACATAAAACATATATAAAAAATAGAAATGAATGTTATAATGTATGAAGACATGAAAATGATAGAATGGAAATGGAACCACTCGCCCCACTTACGAGTGGCCTCATTTTCTACTTTTTAAGTCCTTAACCTTCTAACACATCGATACCTGTTTCTTCTAACCACCCATCGTATATTGTAAAGCCTGGGAATGAACTCCAGCTGCAGTCCACCTCCCAATAACAAAATCCAACCATAAACTCTTGTATTTTTGCCTTTTGCTTCTTATCTGGTATTCCACATAAGTGATGTTCCTCAACGTTATCAAACCCCGCAGTTCCAATACACTTTATGTTCAATTCCACCGTATCCCTTAACAGTTCGTCGCTAAGCAACATATATATTCTATGCTTTTTCCTTCTCTTTTTTGACTTGGGGAAGGGGTTTGGGGTTTCTTTGTATGTGTTTTAGTCGAAGAAATCGACCTCAGAACTTATTCTTTGTAAGCCTTATATTATATTCCTTATATTCTTTGTAAGCCTTATATTAACAGTCTCTTTTGCCAAACCACTAAGTTACGGAGACATAAACACATCAACATCGGTTGTCAAGCGATGGTGGGGGACAAACACAGACAGAAAAACACACACACATAAATACACGCACACACACGCACATACATATGGTGGGCTCCTTTCATTTTCTGTCTACCAAATCCACTCACAAGACATTGGTCATCTCGTGCCACGCAGTGGGACAGAACCCGGAACCATATGGTTGGGAAGCAAACTTTGCGCGCGCGCGCATTATCTGTGTCAGTCCTTTACAACTGGTGTTAGTGTGTTTACGTCTCCATAAGTTAGCGGCTTGGCAAAAGTGATCAGAAGAATAAGTGCTAGGCTCGCAAAAAAATAAGTAGTAGGCTCGATTCATTCGACTAAAAATTCTTCAAGGTGGTGCCCCAGCATGGCCGTGGTCTAGTGACTGAAGCAAGTAAAAGAAGAAAGATATTAACAGGAAGCTGTCTAATGATTTATTCTTTGATCTGATGCGATGTTGGCTGAATGACATGTTTCTAATGTATTGCTTTGGTTAGACAATACGTATCGCCTCTCTGCTTGAGACAGCTTCTTAATCGATTTACAGCATGTTCTTTGCAATTTCCGAGCTGGCAGATACGTTAGCACACCGGGCGAAATGTTTACCGGTATTTCGTATGTCTTTATGTTCTGAGTTCAGATTCCGCCGAGGTCGACTTTGCCTTTCATCTTTTCGAGGTCGATAAATTAAGTACCAGTTGCTTACTGGGGTCGATCTAATTCCCCAAAATTTCGAGCCTTGTGCCTAGAGTAGAAAAGAATATGGCAGGCTGAAATGGATCCTTATTTCTATTGTCTTTGTAATATCGTTCCAACATTTTTACATTCTCTATTATTCTTTGCTGCTCTCTCTGCCTTTGATACGCCTTTCTAACGTCAGTATTAGGTATTCTGTGTGGTCTGTGTATTTTTGTACCTCCTGTGATACACACTCGTTTTGCAAATGGTGGTCCATTGCCTCTAGCTGACATTTCTCCGAAGTTTTCTTGTAAGGTAAGCAAAAAATAAACCCAAATGATGAAGAGCTATGAACTCAAAAGCGCTTACGGTAGCCGTAAGCACTTAAGCTGTAAATCTTAAACCAGCAACAAGTCTTCCAGTCAACAGCTATTTGTAATGTTAATTTTTTACTGACATACTATTTCATACACGTGCAAACGCTCACACATGAAAACACACTCACGCCTTCGCGCGCATGCACCCACGCACAAACATAGACATACAGATATTATATTTCATCGTCATGTACTTATGGCACTTATTCTATCAGTTCCTTTGCCGAGACACTGAACTACGGGGACATAAACCAACATTGATAGTCGAACGGTGGTGGGGGACTGATACACACGCTCACGCGCGCGCACTTATATGCTCACATGTACACACTATACACACACACACTCACACGCTCACACACACACAAATACACACATATACGTGACGCTATTCCACGCAGTTTCCGTTTACCTAATTCATTCACAAGGCATTAATTGGTCCAGGGGTACAGTAGAAGACACTTGCCCAAGATGCAGTGCAGCGGGACTGAACTCGAAAGCACATAGCTCCAAAGGGAGCTTCTTAGCATACATACACGTGTACACATACACACGTATGTGTGTGCGCGTGTGTTGGCGTGTGTATTCATATATTAATATTTCAAATATTAATATATAAACAACTACAATGTTCACATTTCCGATCTGGAGGATACGCAATATGAACATAGTAGCTATAATTTATAAATTTGAGTTCCAAAATATATGTTTGTATATATAATAATTAACGCAAATAAGAGAAATGGGAGATGATATGTGTATTTCGTCTGTTGACAGCTGTTTCGTAATCTGTATCCAGTTACATCTGTGACACTAAATCGTCCAAAACATATAAATGTACCCGTAGACGCACATATATTAAAATATAATTGTGCTGTAACGTAATGAATCAGATTGCTCATCTGGATTTAAAGTGATTAAATCCAGATGGAATAACCATAAAACAGCATTAGAAATAGGCGTAAGTCTAATTTTACATCTTTAACTAATTTCCTATGAATACCTGTTGACAAAAATATTGAGTATGAGATCGTTCGATCAATTATACACATAGCATAACCATACAGGAGTTGCAATCATAAATGCAATTTGTGCAAATCTGAAACTTATTAATACATTAGGGGTAAATCAAATATGATTAACCAACGAAATGAGATAATTATACTATGTCCTCATATGTACCGCGTTCCCTCCAATATAATCCGGAAAATTAACCTATTAGCTTTAATTGGAAGGTACTACTGCTAGTCGACTATAAGAAGTTTAACCCCTTCTAGATAATAGCGTTTCAACTTTCCTACCGTCCAACATGTTTATCCTAATTCTCCGGCCCTCTTTGTTTGTAAAAATCTCAAAATACGTAACACGTAATATTAGCTCTCATAAATCTTAAGTCACATATTCAATGTACTTATTATCCTAATTACGTTGCATGTGATATCAGTTTTACTATAGTGTCATTATGTCCTACTTAAGTACATCCTTTATTTGTAACTTTTTTACCATTGGCCACGCTATTTTTGTTGATTCTATTAACTATATAATTATCTAGTACCTACTTGAATTCGCGTACCTAAAACGGGGGTCCTACTTTTAGAATAAAAAAGCTAAATCCATTAGTTGATTTATCTTGAAATATTTAGGTTGTTGTGTGACATTATTGTGATTATTTCTGACTCATACCTTTATATAGACGATAGACTCGAACATAATTGTATGTTACGCTTGTATCCACCTGTTATGGTGAAACTGGAACCGACAACCTGACCTTAATTCGGTTGATCTTCCTTGAGCATTACATGTGAGAACCATATTTCATCTAAAATATCAGTTTTTGTGTAATTGTATGCTATACCTATATTCACTCAATATGGTCGTACTGGCACTGATTACTCAGCCTCAGTCCCGTATGTTTTTGGTTTATTAAGTCTTATATTATTATTAATAAGCACATATATTGAATACGACCATGATAATAATAATAATAATAATAAATACCCTGATGCAGAACCAGGCAGTGACTCTCATGGCTTCTGATCTTAACTGATTGGAAGTACTACCATGTACATTGTTTTGTCTTGGTATAAATGATGGCCTACGGCAAATATTCTGCTCAGTACAACAGATTTGCTTGTCATTTGCTTGACATTAACCAGTTGAGCATGTCTCTTAGTGGTTGATGATATGCGCATCTCTGATCACGAGCAGAAGTAGTGGGGAAGCTTCATAGTCATGTGTTGAGAGGAATTCTTTGGGGTTTGAATAATTCACTTCTGAAAACATGGGTGTTTCGTTCAACATCCTTAAACAACCTTTATTCAAGGACTTTTTGATCGGGATGGGCTAATCGACCTGAAGAAAACTCTAACTGGGCCTCATCTACAGGGTCATGCACTGTTTATCTTGATATGAAATCACCATCTGGAGCACATATGATTTTGATGTATGAGCCTGGTGTACTCTTATCAGACGGGTAGTCGTGATGGGTATACTGAGCTTCGTATATACCCCAGTGTCATTTTGACGACATGTACGGCTCTGTCACTCAATAATAATAATAATAATAATAATAATAATAATAATCATAATAATAATAATAATAATCAAGGATCAACTCCTGATAGACAAAACTTAGAGGACTGCAAGAGGAGGAAAAGTAACTTAGCCATGTCATGGATCGACTATCGTAAGGTGTACGATATGATACCACATTCTTGGATTATGGAATATATGAACCTATTTGGTGTTGCAGCGAATGTTGTGCGATTGCTAGGTAAAAGTATGGCGAATTGGAGGACGGACCTGACAGCATACGGAAAAGGTTTAGGGGCAGTAGAAATTAGGAGGGCATCTTCCAAGGGGACTGCCTGTCCCCCCTGATCTTTGTTCTGTGCTTGATACTACCAACACTGATTCTGAGGAAAGCAAAATCTGGGTATGTATTTAAAAGCCGCCAACAAAAGGTCAACCATTTGTTATTCATGGATGACCTCAAACTTTATAGTAAAGATGATTCCCAAGTCAGTTCCCTTGTTGACACGGTGTAGACTTTCAGTGCTGATATCAGAATGGAGTTCGAACTGAGAAAGTATGGTGTGTTAGTCTTGAAGAGAGGAAAAATCAAATGTATGGACGGGCTGACGATACCGTCGGGAGAGGTTGTGAAGCAGATAGAAGAGACGGGCTATAAGTATTTGGGGATTTTGGAAATGGATAAATTGATGGAGAAAGAAATGAAAGAAAAATTTAAGGTGGAGTACTTGCGCAGACTGAGACTGATCCTTAAGTCGAAATTAAACGGACGGAATAAGATTGAAGCTATCAACACCTGAGCAGTTTCACTCCTTAGATATGGAGCAGAGGTAATCGCATGGACAGTAGACGAACTAAACTGACAGAAAGACAACGAAGTTGCTAACCAGATATGGGACACTCCACCCCAAATGTGACACAGGCAGTCTTTATGTACCAAGAAAAAGAGGGGGAAGAGGACTTATTGGATGCGAACACAGCATTAGAGCAGAAGAAAACAACATAGCATGGTATGTAAAAAATGCCACAGAGCTGCTATTATGAGAAGTAAGAAGGTCAGGCTTGTGTAGGTTGAAAGATTGCAAAGATAAAGCACTGTACAAGAAATTGAAAACTAATGAAACTGAAAATAGGTGGGTAAAGAAAAGAATGCATGGTCAATTTCATAGGGATGTTAAAGATAAGACAGAAAAAGATGGCTGTGGCTGACTAAAAGTGATTTAAAATCGGAAACGGAGGCTCTAATCTGTGCTGCCTAAGAGCAAGCACTAAGAACAAATTACATAAAATACAGAATAGACAACACATCAGAAAGTGACAGGTGCAGAATCTGTGGACAAAATGGTGAATCCGTATGGCATACTACCAGCCAATGTACGCCACTAGCCCAGAAGGAATATAAGAGACGCCATGATAATATAGCCAGGCTTGTCCATTGGACACTTTGCAACAAGTATGGACTTGACAGAGGAAAATATTGGTACGACCACAAACCCGAAAGCATCGTCGAAAGTAAAAATGCAAAGATCCTATGGGACTTTATGATTCAGTATGACCATGAGATAGAGAACAGGAAACCAGATATAGTGTTAATTGAGAAAGAAAACGAGCTATGCTGGATCATAGATGTAGCATGCCCAGCTGACAACAAAGTATGCGATAAGGAAGAAAGAAAAGTCGAGAGATATTACAGTTTGGCTTGGGAAGTTAAGCAGTTGTGGTCGATGAAAAAGGTAGCAGTAATACCAATAATTGTCGGAGCACTGGGAACAGTGAGCAAAATTCTCGAGACGTGCGTGGAACAAATAGGGGCTGCAATAAGGGTGGAGCACTTGCAGAAAACAGCACTGCTTGGAACTGCCCGAATACTCCGGAAGGTGCTCGAAAAATAAGGTTTTACCTTAGTTCACTAGTAGTAAACAGCTGACGTCGAAGAACATCTCCAGCGTTAGAAGTTGTGCAAAGGCAATAATAATAATAATAAT
>NC_068981.1:94684545-94688655 GCF_001194135.2 Octopus bimaculoides
ATACATATTTAATTCAGTATGTTCTAGGATCTAAAACTCCTCATAAGTAATTTTTGTCAAATATTTCCCTAATGAGATTCTTACCCATAAACATGATTTTTTAATAAATTTATTATTGGGTTGAATCGAAACAATTGTAGGAAATCATTATATTATATCATATTATATTATATCATATTATATTATATTATATTATATTATTATGTCAATAAATTAAAATATATCAATCGTAAATCTCCATTTTATTTTCATTTTTCTATAATGAATATATACCTATTTGAACTGTGAAAAAGCTTTTCTCTGCTATATTGTATAGTAAACCAGTAAACCAGTGAAACATTGGATGTTTCCATCCCCATAGAGGAGCCTGTTTTCCTTGTATTGGATTTTAATTTTAAGTATTACTTGAGTAATAATAGTACTGATTTTCGCCGGTAAAATGGAGAAGTTACAAATTGACATATTATTGAAGGGCATTCCGATACCACCAAAGAAGGATTACATGAAGGGTTTAATAACCAAGACTACTGAATTCATCCATAGGATCCGTTGGAAAGCGTTTTACTACGATAAAGAATTCGAACAGAAAATTAACCCTCATAATGAAGATATTCAACAATTTGTAAAAAGGAGGAAGACTGTAAAAATTATAAAAATGGTAAATCGGTTGACAGGGGAATGGGCGGATCTAACGTTAGTGGTGTGAGCAATAAACTTAAACTTGGTAGATCTCTTAAAAATATGGTTGGTAAGGTAGCTAATAAATTGACCACTACAGAATTAAATCTAAGTCTGAGAAATTCCTACCACCAAACCTCCATTTGGTGGAATTTGAGAACGATTTATTGTCTATTGTGAGAAATGTTAGATTTGTTAAGCATTCCCTTAGGTGCAATGAACATTTAAAGAATCTAAAACCTTTAGCATGCGATCTTAAAACAATAAATGGTATTATTGTACAATCCGATAAGACCGGAAACTTATTTAATACGGATATATCAAAATATCATGAATTAATTAGGAATGAAATTACTCGTAAGGTAGTAAGTAAAAATGCTTTAAGGTCCATTAACTTGGAAGCTAAGAAGATTTTGAATGATTATGATCTCGATGACAGAACAGAGCCATTTGTGCCTATGAGACCCAGTATGACTTTAAAAAGTCAAAGATAATTTCTATTCTAACCATAAAGTTAGATTAATTTGCCCAGGCCGATCTGACCTAGGTATATTATGTAAAAATATTTTAGATAAGTATATATTGTCACTTAGGAAAAAATAAAGCTTGAACTTTGGTCTAATACGCAAGAAGCTATTAATTGGTTTGATAGAATAGGTAATAAATATAGAAGTAAATTTATAGAGACCGATATTGATAACTATTATTCATCTATTAATCCTATAATACTTAACAAAGCTCTTTTGTTTGCTAAAAGAAACTCTAACCTTAGTTTAAAAGAAATTAAAATAATGTTAGAAGCTAGAAAATCAGTTATTTTATTTGATAATAAATACTGGGTTAGAAAAATACTTTT
Organism: Octopus bimaculoides; assembly: GCF_001194135.2. Lineage (NCBI taxonomy): Eukaryota > Metazoa > Mollusca > Cephalopoda > Octopoda > Octopodidae > Octopus > Octopus bimaculoides. Next base: position 94,686,080 of record NC_068981.1, read on the forward strand.
GATGGTTTTTATATTACTATGGGAACAACTGATTCTGCCCAGGTTACTGATCTTGTAGGGATTCTTTTATTCTTTTATTTGTTTCAGTCATTTGACTGCGGCCATGCAGGAGTACCGCCTTTAGTCGAACAAATCGACCCAGGACTTATTCTTTGTAAGCCTGGTACTTATTCTATCGGCCTCTTTTGCCAACAACTAAGTTACGAGGACGTAAACACACCAGCATCGGTTGTCAAGCGTTGGTGGGAGGACAAACACAGATACACAAACATATATACACACACACATATATGTATATATACATATATATACGACGGGCTTCTTTCAGTTTTCGTTTTCCAAATCTACTCACAAGGCTTTGGGCGGCCCGAGGCTATAGTAGAAGACACTTGCCCAAGGTGCCACGCAGTGGGTCAGAACCCAAACCGTGTGGTTGGTAAGCAAGCTACCTACCACGCAGTCACTCTTGCGATAGCGATATACATTCTATTTCATTTAGGTAGTGAATTTCCGGAAATTAAAGGTGGATTGTATAGGGATGATGCGCTGTTTCTAATTTATAGCCTATTGAATAGGAAATCGGATTTGTATAAGAAAAGATTTCATAGGTTCTTTAAGAGATTTTGCTTTTCTATTTCTATTGAAAGTGAACATGATTCTGTTAATTAGTTAGATGTAAAATAATTTCGAAATACACTAATGGCAACAGTCCGGATAGTCATTGATCAGACCTAGTATATATTTATATATTTGACTGATAGTTCAAATAACATGCTCTCTGTTCAGGTATAAGTGTCCATGTGATCGTGAAAAACAATTTAGGGAAAGAATACCATCTACAGACAGTCGCAGATGACCTTGCGTGGGAGGGAGAGAAGAAAGAAAGACAATTTAGAACTTTGTCAGAATTATCTAAATTTTCTAAAGGTTTTGTACAAAATTCAGTCGAAGCTAGGGCGACTTTTTTTCAACAAGCATTGACCTTAATTCTGTTGAAAACTCTACATAAATGGAATTTTTTTGGTGGTGCGAAAAAGAGCATATGCTGATGTTTTTCTCAAGGGTTTCTATAGAAGTGTGAAAATCCATTCATCTTTCGTGCCCACTATTACTAGATGGTTCGTGACAGTAGAGTCCTCAGGCACCTCCTCCATAAGGTCCTATCAAAAGTAGCTATCATTCCACTTTCCGGCTGGATTCCTAAACGTGACCAACTGAGATTATGGGTATCATTCAACCATCTCTTTATGGTCTACTCCTAGTTCTCTTTCCGGTTGGCTCAGTTTGAAGAATCTATCTTGCAATTCATTCCTACGACATTCCTGTCACATGTCCGTAGTACTAGAGCTCTAGTACTTGCGTACTTGCGCGTTTGTCTTTCTCTCTGTTCTAAAATTGTAAACATCTTTATCTGCAGTTGCATGCGAAAACATTCATGAAATACTTGGGTCAGTCACGAAATTTTGTTCCGCTGAAAGTATGACGTAAGCAATGGATTCATTTCTTCTTCTTCTTCTTCTTCTTCTTCTTCTTCTTCTTCTTCTTCTTCTTCTTCTTCTTCTTCTTCTTCTTCTTCTTCTTCTTCTTCTTCTTCTTCTTCTTCTTCTTCTTCTTCTTCTTCTTCTTCTTCTTCCCGAAACTATACACATTATAGTGAAATAAGGCTGACAAAGTAATCCATACCAAGCTCAAACCAGTCAACCGTTTATTAGATATATCAGATTCGTTACAGAATTATTTAAGCAACTGTAATTGGGTTTTGTACAAATAAATGTGATACTTGTATTGTATGGGGCGTCTTGGGCTGCCTTGGGCTGACAGAATCACTAAAGGATCGGACAAAATGTTTTGAAAGATTCCTTTACGTTCCGAGTTCAAATCGTGCCGAGGTCGAGTATGCTTTTATTATTTCTGGAACATTAAAATAAAGCATTAATCAAGTATTGGGATCGATGATGTCGACTAATCCCCTCATTTCAAAATTATTGGCCTAAATCAGAATCTATTATTTTAAAATCTAATTATAATCTGCACAATAGTGGAACACTCGTTCCGATTCCTCATTTCACTTAGTCTTTATACGTCGAGGACAATGAGATTTATCTGCTTATTTGCGGGACCTGCTGAAATTCCAAAGAGTAATCAGCATATTTGAAAACATTGTTAATATATTAGAGACAAGCAAAGAATTTTAAAAAGTTCTTTACAATCCTTGCCATTTAATCAAAGCTGTACCATTAAATATAATCGAAATGAACTTAGAAGGTATAACATATTTACCTTCTCGTAATATGTTTGATCGATACGATGTGCTTTATAGTTTAAGGGAATAATAGTTGAATTCAAAATATAAACCTTATTCACATATAGGCGCAGGCATGGTACCTTGGACTAGTGTCTTCTATTCTAGCCTCAGTCCAACTAAAACCTTGTGAGTGGATTTGGTTGATGGAAACTGAAAGAAACCATCTTTCTCTTTCCTCTCTCTTTCTCTCTCTCTCTCTCTCTCTCTCTCTCTCTCTCACGCGCGCTCTCGCACGCAAGCGCACAGCACATAAATATATATATTTATATAT
>NC_068981.1:94689557-94690023 GCF_001194135.2 Octopus bimaculoides
ATATATATATATATATATATATATATAATGGTGAGGAGATATCCACGAAGGATGGCGAGCTATGATTTGAGACTGGATCTCAAAGTTATGGTTGTCACTGCAGAGCCTGCGCAGACGGAGGAATTGGAACCATGGTGTGGGTAGGGTGGGAGAAGGAAGAGGAGAAGTTGAGGTGTGAGCGTGAGTAGTTGATGGAGGTAGTGAAAGTGGAGTTGTGTATGTTGACCAAAATGTCGAGAAAGGCGCCGGAAGCGTTGGAAATGGTGCAGGAGAATTCAAGGGCAGGATGGAAGGATTGGACGAAAGAGAGGAAGGAGTCTGTTCGTGGGAGAGCGAGGTTGCACCAATACAGTCAAAACGACTGTATATAGTTTCAGGAGTGGGATCAGTGAATTTTGAAAATATTTGGGCGTCAACGTAGTTGAGGGAGAGAACAAGTTCGGCCAGAAGAAGTGTAGATGTGTCA
>NC_068981.1:94690901-94692549 GCF_001194135.2 Octopus bimaculoides
GAGAGAGAGAGAGAGAGAGAGAGAGAGAGAGAGAGAGAGAGAGAGAGAGAGGCAAAGTAACAAAGTACGGATTAAGAGACAACAGAGTAAGAAAAGATAGAATAAGAAAAAAACAGAATACACTTTTTGCTCTTCAGCCTGCAGCAAGACTCAGTTCTAGTTATCAACTGAGATTATTTTCACGTCTTTCAGTTCAACTACTTATCTATTTGTATATCTGTTGATATTTCTCTCGATTTGCATTTTTACTGATATAGCTGCAGGCTCACCTACGTACCTATCTATCACTGTATGTATGGACGGATGTATGTATGCATGCATGCATGTATGTATGTATGTATGTATGCATGCATGCATGTATGTATGGCATCTACTTTCATTTCAGTCGACGTATGTCTGTTCTCATAATATCGATAAGCATTTAATCTTAATAACAAGAAAAAGAAAATGAATAATGGTGATGCCCCAACATAGTCACAGTCTGGAACACGTAAAAGAAAGAAATATAACATCCACACTTACTCGCTGAGATTATTTCCCTTTAACTATTTATCGATGTATCTTTAATGCAGAAATGTAAAGATCTTCATGCAATTGTCTCATTACGTTAAACATTTAGATTGTGCCTATGATTTCAAAACAGATGCAAAGTAATCTAGACCTTATCTCTCTCTCTCTCTCTCTCTCTCTCACACACACACACACACACACACACACACACACTCTCTCTCTCTCTCTCTCTCACTCACTCACTCACTCTATCTATCTATCTATCTATCTATCTATCTATCTATCTATCTATCTATCTATCTATCTATCTATATGGACGGACGGTAGACGTGTCGGCTCCGTAAGTTTTGCCTTTTTATGTTTTAAAAAGTTTGTTTGTAAAGTTTATTTTTATATAGAAAGTTGTATAACAACTTATAGACTCTCTGGTGCAAGTTTTTTGCAACGGAAATCTGCCCTGTGTGGCACATTTCCAGGTTTTAAAAATCAATTTCGGCTTTCTAGCCATTTTTATTTTGAGACGATGGCGTCTTGTAGCCATGAAAAGTTTCGTCAAACGAACGCTGAATTTTGCAGTGTTTCGTTCGAAAAAGAATTTCCTAGTCTTCCTTCCTCACAGTTAAACGAGAGAATGGAGAAAAAGAAAAAAAGAATTCACACACAGATGCAAGTGTTAACTTGAAAGTTAACACCGCCACCACCACCAACAACAACAAAAACAAAACTGTAACCATGGTTACAAAACAGAACACAGACGATGTCTCCAAAGTATCTGACGTCAACACCATTTCTGCTGACGACATCATCACCACCACCAACAACAACAACAGGAGCAACAGTTCAACTCAACCTTTGCTCTCTTCACCAGCAGCAAGCGAAAGAGAGGAAGGAAAAATGAATACAATCCACAACACCACTGACACAGTCACAAATACCACATCTGCCACCAATACCAGTGCCAGCACCAGCAACAACAATAACAACAATAACAAAAACTTTGCTGAAGCTTTGAAGCAATGTGAAACTGTTGTGTCCTACACGACAAAGGAAATAATAGAAATGAGAAAATTAATCACCAAAGAAAGCGGTGAAATACACTTAAACATACCACAACACATATTAGAGGAAACAAGTAGAA
>NC_068981.1:94698495-94702855 GCF_001194135.2 Octopus bimaculoides
ATATATATACGACGGGCTTCTTTCAGTTTCCATCTACCAGATAAACACACAGAGTCGCATGACTCTGTGGTAAAAACTTTACTTTCCACCCACATAGTTCCAGGTTCAGTCCCACTGCGTGGCACCTCGGGCCGACCAAATCTTTTATTTAATAAGGCAATATGTGTATGTGTTTACTTTGCAATATGTGTATGCGTTTACTTTGCTTATGGATTTATCGCATCTTTGCTAACACACATCTTTGCTACACACATCTTTGCTAACACCTACTCTTGTTTTTCGTTATTGCTCAAGTTGGTATCCATTTACCTTGACCTTGCACTACGAATAGTGTTATTTAGGCATAATTGTCTTTGCTCTACAAGTAAGGTCTAGTTTATACTACACTTCGGCTCGCAACGAAACCAAAACAAAGCAAAGTGAATAAGCACGTTTCGCGCTTAAATATGTTCTACCACCCTTTATAACTTTCCTGGCGTGTTGAGTATTCAGTCGAACAAAACAGTCGCTAGTCAACTACGATTTATGTATTCTTAGATAATAATTCCACAGATGACGTGTGAGAGCAGAGTTGTCCAAAGTATTGAGTTCAAATTTCGGCACAAAGCCAGCAATTTCAAGAGAGCGGTTAAGTCGATTACATTGATTCCATAACTCCATAACTGGTACTTATTTTATCGATCTCCAGGAGATGAAAGGCAAAATTGACCTCGGCAGAATTTGAACTCTAGAACGGACTGACTGCCGGGCGGATGGAATGTCGATAAGCGTTTTGCCCAGCTTTCTTTTGATTCTGTCTGCTCGCCGCCTTAGAATTGTCCGAAGTATTGGAAATAAATTTTTGATGTTTTTATTCCGGATCTCTTACATGGGGACCAAAGCCTTGTGAATGGATTTAGTAGACGGAAACTGAAAGAATCCCATCGTATGTATATGTGTGTGTGTGTGTGTAGGTTGGGGCTCAAATACCACCTAGGTCAACACTGTATTTCATCTTTTCGAGGTACCGTTTTCTTTTTTTTATAGCTTTTGTTTATGTTACTATACTTGAGCCAACAGGGAAGTTTGTAGGTCGTCGTTCGGTCTGCTAGAAACAGCAGCTAAATTGCCATCAAATTACAACCTGTGCTGTTGAACAACAACAAAGAAGAAAAGGCCTCAAAATGATTGTGTGATCACAATGGAAATACCTATTTCGTTATTGCCCACAAGGGGCTAAACATAGAGGGAACAAACAAGAACAGACAAACGGATTAAGTCGATTACATCGACCCCAGTGCGTAACTGGTACTTAATTTATCGACCCCGAAAGGATGAAAGCAAAGTCGACCTCGGCGGAATTTGAACTCAGAACGTAACGGCAGACGAGATACCGCTAAGCATTTCGCCCGGCGTGCTAACGATTCTGCCAGCTCGCTGCCATTCACAATGGAAATACCTTCGATGCAAATCAGCTCAACCACAGCGACAATGTGTTTATATAACTTATAATGACGTAAGTATGACAAAGTAATCCATACAAAGCTCAAATTAGTCAACCGTTTATTAGACATATCAGATTGTTTACAGAATTATTGAAACAACAGTAATTGGGTGTTTTACAAATAAATATAAAATTCCTATTGTAGGAGCGTAATTTTAAAGAAGGATTGTCAACGAAATGACAAGCAGCCATTGGTTAGTCCGGCCCCAGCTCAAGCTGACAGAATTACTAGAGCGTCGAACAAAATGATTCGAAGCGTTTCTTTATGTTTGAATTCAAATCACGTGGAGGTCGTCTTTGCTTTCATTGTTTCGGGATCTGTAAAATAATCCTGGTACATTTATAAAATACCGGGATCGATGATATTAGCTAACCCCTCCTTTCAAAACTGCTGGCTTTATGACTAAATTAGGATGGATTATTTATATATTCTTTTTTTAATTTTGCAATATTCTTTAAAATAAAGTAACGCAGGCTTCTTTATTCAATCAGTTATCTCAACCAATGATTTTAAAAAATGCTTATGAATTCATATACTGAAGATTTCCATTTACTTTTGTCTGTACTTACTGTCTTCTGTTGCCTCCCCCTTATGATTTATGGGGTCGATAGTAGAAATTCTTGTAGAAGAACAGGCAGGATTTAGACCCAAAAGGAGTAGTGTGGAGCAGATATTTAACACCAGACTGTTCTGTGAGAAACATCTGTAACACCAATCTGATCTCTGTCACAACTTCAGCGACTTCGGAAAGACATTTGATCGTGTTTGTCATGATGAATTGTGGTAAGTGACAAAGAATTACAACTTCGACAACAGCCTTATCGAAGTAATCCAAGCACTACATGACATCTCAAAAAGTTCAGTAATCCTGAACAATAACATCGGAGAATTCTTCAGGGCAACAGTGTGTTCGACAAAGGTGTCTCTACTCTTCAGCCTTTTTAAACATTTTCCTGGAGAACATCATGTAGAAGACACTCCAAGACTTCCAGCTATCTGTCCATATCGGAGGACGGCTCATCTCCACTAACTTGCGCTTTGCTGAAGATATTGACTTGTTAAGAAGTAGTGAAGCAGAATTCTGGGAACTCACTACCAGGTTGAAAAAAGCATCGGAGATCAGCCAAGAAAAGAGAAAGATCTTGGTTAATAGCAACCACAGCAACCAGCATCGCGTTGAATGGAAAAGTATTTGTCAAGGTGGTCACCTTCAAGTAACTAGGATCCACTTTGACCAAAGAGGGCAGCTCTCAAAAGTAGATAACAACAAAACTCAATTTGGCCTCTGGTGGAAGCTGAATGCCATATGGAAAGGCAACTCTGTTAGTTGCCTTAACTTAATCTAAAAGAGATTGTCTCTCCTACGAAAGCTGACCACCAGGGCCACACAATATATGTAAATTATCCAAGGTGAACTTGTCTTTTTAAGATTGTAATTTGAAGGTGATTTAGTCGTTGTTCCAAGCTGTACACAAATCATGTGTTAGTCAAATTCTATTGAAGATACTACTAACCAAACATTCGCCAATGACGCTGTATGTTAGAGAGCACCAAGTCATGTGTTTTGGATTTTCTATAGAGTACAAGAAAAAAAAAGACATGTGAAAACAATAAATAAAATGAAATAAAAACATTGTGAAAATTCCTTGAGATTTGTTACACCTGCATGTGATCAACGACACCCTTCGGACTTTCTCTCTTCACTCAGGATTATGGACAGGAGAGAGATTTGCTTTGCAACAAAAATGTAGCGATATTTTTGCCAGTCTCTCTTTCTTTCTCTCTTTCTCTTACTCTCCATCTTTTCCTTAATATAGATTAAGGAAAAGATTTGAAAATTTAACTCTGTGTTTAAACAGTTCCATTTCGTGTGTATATTATAATAAACGCTTTATTCTTTCAATAAGGGTTTTCCCTCCATGTGAAAACTGTGATAGATAATTACTTTTATAAGGCACCGAAATTCGTTTTGTTCGAAGTGTCTGCAACCCAAGGACCGGCATTGACTACAGTAATTGACTAAAGTGAATGGTGGAGGAGTGTAGCCTAGTGGTCAGGGTGCTGAACCCATGATCGTAAGGTTGTGGTTTCAATTCCTTGACTGGGTGACGCGTTGTGTTCTTGATCGAAACATTTCATTTCATGTTGATCCAGTTCACTCAGCTGGCAAAAATGAGTAATCCTACGACGGTCCGACGTCCCGTATGTATATATACGTCACGAAAACCGGGAAACCGGCGCTTATGAGTCCAAAGGGCTCGAGAAGGATGCTTTTATCCATGTAAAATGAACAATGGGAGAAAATACAAGTAAGAGAATAAACTAATGAATATCAAACTGTCTATGATTAATTGAATATTTGTTCATTGTAATTAATCGTTTTCCGGGTTTCATGGAAAAATTATTCCGCACATAATAATGACTATTATGGCATTCGTCTTATAATCACATAATATCGAAAGAAAGAAAAAGAGAGAGGGCGCAAGGTGTTGCTGAAGAGCTAAGGCAAAAAGACGTTAGTGAAACATTCCTGTGCCTACCTGACGATGATACCCTGCTGATATTGCTAATACTCTGTGTGATCATGGTTGGTAATGTGATTGAAACAAGCAAATCTGAGCAAGTTCAACCAGACAAAATGTAATCGTTGCTCATCAATTACACGATGTAACATTTTTTTTTTTTTTTTGATTGCAAAATCTCTCACTGCAACTACTTTCTGCTATTGGTACATGGCCCAAAATTTGAAGAGCGGGGGCGGGAGCAGGTCGAATACATCGACCCAGGTGCTCAACTGGTATTTATTTTATCGATCCCACGAAAGGATAAAAGGCAAAGCCGATTTCTTCGGAATTTGAACTTAGAATGGAAAGAGA
>NC_068981.1:94705102-94706832 GCF_001194135.2 Octopus bimaculoides
TAGGAGAGCGAATCAGGTTCTACCAAGATTTTGAACTTGGATCTTTGGATTCAGAGTCCAGAGTGCTAACGATTACACCATAGAACCTTCCCCAAACTGGATGTGAATGGCATACTGCCACGTGCGGTGTCGTAGTGGAGAGCCATAACTTGAAATCTTCCCCAACCTCCTAATTTGATTTACTCTAGCGTGACAGAGAAGCCAGGTCGTACCTGTAATAAACCCAATTCTCAACCGTGCGTGAGGCAACGGGAACACCATTGATGGTGTGAAAATGTAGGGACGCCTAACCTGGACGGATCGGCCGAATGAGTCAGTGATCGATGTTCAGATGGATCACCAAAGCACATGTACATATAAAATAATTAAGGTGGCTAGACATTTTGAATTGGTTTATCTGTATGTGTATGTATGTGTGTGTGTGTGCATGTGTGTATGTGTGTATCTTTGTCTTTGTGTTTGTTCCAGTCACCGCTTGACAACGGGTGTTGGTGTGTTTACGTCCCCGTAACTTAGAATAAGTACTAGGCTTTTAAAAAATAATTACTGGGGTTGATTCATTCGGCTAAAAATTCCTAGCATGGCCTCAGTCAAATGACTGAAACAAGTAAAACATAAAAGATACACAGTATGTAGTGCTAGCCTAGGGTTAAGGACCACAAACATTTCCATCGGCTTTTCAACAGCCTACCGATTGGGTCAACGCCAAATCACCTTTCAAATGTCAATAAAAACTGCTAAAATTTAGAGGTAGGGGAATTCAAAAACAAAACGGGAATACAATTAAACGGAAATTACAAAAATAACAAATAAATGAAAAGAGAGCAGACAGAAAGACAGGAGAGAAAAGAAAGAAATGAAAAGGGATAGGTATAGAACAGAAAAATGAAAGAAGGGAAAAAAATGTTTAATGCGACTGACATTGTAGTAAAACAAATTATGTCTGCATTGGATCATTGGTACAGCATGTAATGAAAACATTACGTGTGTTGAGTTAACCTGACAGATAGTACCGAAAGGAAATCTATAATATACATCTTGTCAGGTCATTTCGTTCTACTAGAACTGAATAACGGACCAGAGTTCTTTTCAACCTTTCAATTTGTAATCAGATATACTTTGTACCATAATATAAGCAATGATGCTTTGTTTGGCAAGAAGCAGTGTTCTCGTCCTGTCGAGATTGCAACGTGATTTCAGCGCCTGGTTGAAGTCATTTCTTCTCACACTATTTATACCTTTAGGAACAGTATATGCATAACAATAATCCATTATATCATAAAATATAATTTCTTGCTTTTTAAGGTTATCTCTACACATTTTCTATAGAAATTATAGTCGGGAATGGTTTGTTACGAAATTTCGTATCCGAATACGTTAAAGTAAACAATGCGACACAAAACGTCGTAACAAATCAGTGCTGGCTACAATGTCTATTGAAAATCTGTAGAGATAACCTCGAAAATGATTTAATAGCACTGCTAACACGGTAGGACACGGAAATGACTTATAAAGCGTTTAATATACTTCGTAGTTAGTATATTACGGTTGCATAGCAAAACACAGTGTCCCTACAAGTAGTTAATAAGTCCTTGTACCAACCTAGAAAGAACCTCAGTTATCAGGAAGTCCATCTTCGGTTAATTTTGCATGAAAACCACAGGTCCCCTAACCATCTACCCTCTCTCTCTCTCTCTCTCTCTCTCTCTCTCTCTCTCTCTCTCTCTCTC
>NC_068981.1:94706924-94709813 GCF_001194135.2 Octopus bimaculoides
CTATGTTGGGGCACTGCTTGGAGAGTGTGTAGTCAAACACATCGGCCTCAGTACTCAATTTTTCTTCTAAAGTTTAGTATTTCCTTTATCGGTCACTTTTACCGAACTGCTAAGTTATGAGGACGTAAACAAACCGACAGCGGTTGTCAAACGGTGGAGGGGACTAATGCATACGTGCGTACATAGATATATAGACAGACAGACAGACAAAAAGATAGATAGATAGATAGATAGATACATACATACATACATACATACCACAAGTTTCCACACAGTTTCCATCTACCAAATTCACTCGCAAAGTATTAGTCGCTCCGGAACCATAAATAGAAAGACACCTGCCTAAGGTGCTGTGCTGTGGGACCGAACCCGAAACCAAGTGACTGCAAAGAGAGATTCTTAACCATAGTCAACTGGTTGACAATCAATAACCGTATCTGTATAGTTGCATAGGCTGACTCTTGGTTGTAGAGTCGGTATAATCCCAAAAGATAGGATTAATAATATACCAATTCTATTCATATAGAAAGCAGTAGCTTGGCATCACGAGTAAAGCGTCTGTCCGAAAGTTTTACTATGTTTAGTTTCGCTTCTTTACACCGAGGGATACAATGTCTATATCGGATGCATTTCTACAATCTTTTGTGTCAATCGAAATAGTTTTTGCAAGACAAAGAATCGTTGAAAGAACTAATATAGTTTCTAGTGTCTTAAGATTCGCTCGCATTAACTAAGCAGGATTAATTAATTCACTCCTTTGGTGTTTGGTAGTTGTAGTAATGGTGCTGGGGATTTAGGATCAGAATCAGGTCAGACATGACTGAGCAGGCCTATGGTCAAAATTAATCTGCTGTGTTCATCCGTTCCTTTTGTGCACCTAGATTTATATTCTCTAATATGTCCTTTTTTGACAATAGAATCTTCGAGGAAGAAGTGGTTGCTATTTCTAGCAAGTCGTCCATGTAGCCTATTTTCTTTTCTCCTCCACCCCATTGTCTCGCTTTTTATCTTTATTACAATGTGACAAGTAAACTTAAGTTTCCATCCACCTGTCCACGCGTGCGAAAGCTAATATTAAACTGATATCTCCATTCTGACATACTCTCCAACTATAGTTTTCAGTTTATTTAAAGCTCTGAACTTCATCCTCCCTCTATCAGTTGTTAGATTATTTTACTTCCGGTCAGATTATTTTATTGGCCGGTAATGTAACACTAGAGCGTGATACGAACTGAGTAAGCTCAAATCTGAAAAATACATTTCATTCAAAGTATTATCTTAAATGAAAAATTGTATTTTAGACCAGTAGTTCTCAACCGGGGTCAATATGGCTCTTGAGGGTCGATATGATCCTTGGGAAGCCATATGGCCATTGTGGGGTCTATATATGATTTTGTTAAAATTTATTGGCAATACAAATTTGTTATACTACTAAAATACGCAAAATATTTTAATCTTTTTATACAATTCCTAATAATATTTATTTATAAAAATATGGTTTTTAAAGAAATATCGAGGAAGTCCATAGATAAAAGAAACAAATGGTTGAGAAATACTATTTTAGACAAACACTAATTGAATCACCCGAGTTCAAACGAGACTGAATGCTTCAGTTAACTCGTTCGAACACATGCACTCAAGGGGAGTGTGCTTCGGTTTGAAAGAAAACCTGGTGAGTGAAACATTGTTGAATGATTCAGCATTTGAGAAATTGCGCAACAGGATACAATGAGTAATATTTATCGCATTTTTCACTTTAAGGAAAAAATTTTTTTACAAACGTTCACCACCTTACAAAAACTATATTAGCTAAGCAAATGCATTAAAAACATTAACATATTCAGAACGCTATTTCAGAAAATTATCCCCGTTATCTTCGAGCATACTAAAGACGAATTTAGGTGGCTCAAAATCAGTAAAACAAAGTAAGGTAAGTTTACTTCTTTAATTCTATAGAGATACATTTGGAAAAAAAATTTCATTCACATCAATATCCATCCTGAGACGTCAGAAAGATCAGAAATACAACAAAAATTTGAAATATGTTGGTCAAATGAAAATGGATCATGGAAAAGTGACACATGATTAATGAAACTCGATTAAATCTAAAAGCTCAATATAAAATAATCTCTATAGCTTCTCCATGTTCTGTTGTAGTGGCTCTTCCATGTAGTTAAAGGGAAGAAATTATTGAAATTAGTCATTACACATTTTTTACCACTTTAGATATCCTTTTTGGAAATTTGAAAATTAACAAATTAGACCTTATTGTGGGAAAAAATTATCTCGGAATACAACAGAGAAAAGAATTTCTATTGTTAAACACCAAAAATTATCCAGATATTTTATTAGCAACTCCAATTACAATCGGATCAAAATGTAACTGCTAGCTGACGATTTTTCAAACTCTCTCATTTTCAACCATAATTATGCTGCCCAATTTTTACTCCCAAACATGATGCAACAGTACAAAATGATGATGCAATACTCGCAGTGTAATGGTTTCAAACGGTTAGGGAGAAAATAACGAGGATCAAAAATTACTTATTTTGCCCACAACATTCTATTCCTATTTAGGTTGCTGGAATTATTAGAACCACGGGCAGAATGACTTGCGGTTTTTAACCACGGCCGTTTACACCGCCAAGGATGGCCTTGCTTTTCATTTATCCGGGGTTGAAAAAATATATACCAATCAAGTAACAAACGCCTGATACTTACTCTATCAGGCTCTTTCGCCGAACCACTAATTTGCGGTTGTCAAGCAATGGTGCGGAGACAACACACACATCTATCTATCTATCTATCTATCTATCTATCTATCTATCTATCTATCTATCTATCTATCTATCTATCTATCTATCTATCTCTCTCTCTCTCTCTCTATAT
>NC_068981.1:94710115-94712465 GCF_001194135.2 Octopus bimaculoides
TATATATATATGATCAAAATAAGCAAGAGGATATCAAGAGGTGACTTGATTATTAGGTCATGATTTTGAAAGGCGTTGAAAGAGCTGGTAGATTCTGCCCTTACATACGCCGTAAGTCTGAAAATAAGGACTTCATCCGGTATAACGTTCCCTTCAGCTGTTCCATATCTACAAACATATATAGGATATTTATGACAATTTTAGCAAAAAACTTCCCCGCTTACTATAGATATAACAGAATTTTTCCCCGTAAGACAGTTAGAATTTCGTGTTCTACTCTCCCCAATATGGGTATCATAGCAAGGTTAAATAGAAAGAATATGAAATTAGCAAGAGGTGGTAATAATAATAATAATATTACTGTCAACAGTAACTTTAACCCCTAAAATGAGAATAATAATATTAATGGTGACGTAGGAAATAGAAACAGCGGTACTAATGCTTTTAATATAAATACAATATAGACTGTAGCTCCGAGGTCTATACTAGCACTGAGATTACTGATGCGCCTGTTGATGCTGAGATGGATTTCAATGATACTACAATTGAAGGATGGATAGATAACACATATGATATTAACACATACGATAATAGTAGTATTATTAATAATAATAGTGATAATAATAATAATAATAATAATAATAAAATATAAAAAAATATTCAGACAAATACATAACAAAAACACCAAGACTTACAAATATGTATAACATACAGAAAATTGCACTACTGGGCACTGCACACATCCTACGCAAAACACTCTCAATACAGTAGCCATAAGAGCATCACAGCAAACCACAGCACATACCCAAGGCACACAGAGCTGCGCTCGGAAGTGAAGTGAAAGCACGTTATAAAAGTAAAACTACTGAACCATAATAATAATAATAATAATAATAATAATAATAATAATAATAATGATGATGATGATGATGATGATGATGTGAATATCAATAATATTAATAGTAGTAATTTTCCTGATTGCAACTGTAGAGTTAAATCCCACTGTCCAAAACGTAATTTATAAATGTGCAGTCATAACTGTAGCTGGTAACTTTATATATATGGGATGTTCAATAGATATGAAAAAAACGTATTAGTAACCTTTTTTCATCTTTCAGGCTCAAACATATAGCCAATTGTACGTCCTTATCTAGCAAGACTTGGGAACTGAAGCGAAATCGAATTTAGCCTTAAAAGGGATATAATAAGGAAAGCGCAGCCTTTTAAAGATAGTCGATACGGGTGCGAGCTGTGCTCTATGAAAACTTATGAGATTTTTAAGTATAAGGACAAGAGCAACCTTATTAATGATAGATTAGACCTAAGGGTATCATGCGTACATAGGGTCACCCGTACATTTAAATATTTTCGAAATTAGCGTTTATAGGTGCTATATTTGAACTTATATATAATAAAACCATGGGATATTGAGTTATATGATGAATGGGAGTGCATTGCATGTGTTATAAACCATATGGTATGTGGTATGCTACATGTAGTTACTATCCTCTGAATAATCCTTCCTAGTTAGTCTGACTTCATCATGTTTTTGGTGATTAAACTATTTGTTCCTTTCTATGATGTTCTACTCTACTGATCATATTATATATTTTTGTAATGGCTTTTATGTAAGTAAGCTTCCTAATTATATACCCCTGGGAAACTATAAAATCATGTATGTAATAGCACCAGTAACTTTACAACTTATAAAATACCTCTTCGGTCTGAATACCTCCAACTGCCATCACTACTACCATACCTATTGCTTCTTCTTTGAGGTTATTTTTATCTCGCCTCAGCCTCAAATTTTAATACTCTGTCTCTTTAAAATGTAAGTTATATATATTTTCTTACTATTCTCTATAATTTTTTATTATTTTGTTTTCTTATTTTTAAATCTATACCTATTAACCTCTTATCCCTTATAAGTTGTTACTGTTCTTAAATAGATATATAAACGTTCTAGTTACTTAAATCTATGAGAATTGATTATAATATATCCATAATAACGTCTAAATATTTGTGTATATTTGCATGTGTGCACATAGATAAACATATGTGTGTGTATCTGCACACAACTTTTATTTTTTCCGATTTTTTTCTAATTCTTAGCTTATGGTTAATATATAGACAGCATGGCTTCTCGTCCCAGTATTCCATAAGTAAATACCCAGAGCAGTCTTTCTAGAAACCACCTAGTAAGTAAATAATTAAGTACATGAATGAATATTAAACTAATTCTATGTAGTCTTCCCTTTATATGTATATATATATTGCGTTTAGGTTGGTTCTGTTTTACTTAATTGGTAATTTAATATGATATTCAATAGGATTCTAACTTCAGAAAGTC
>NC_068981.1:94712475-94720487 GCF_001194135.2 Octopus bimaculoides
TATATATATATATATATATATATATATGTATATATATATTGCGTTTAGGTTGGTTCTGTTTTACTTAATTGGTAATTTAATATGATATTCAATAGGATTCTAACTTCAGAAAGTCACAATTTTTAAGTACCAAGTAGCCGAAATAAAATAAGAAAAATCAGTAACGTTCAACTCTGAAAAGATTGCGTCTTTGCAATCCAATCTGACACTCCTAATCCTCATTAGTGTTACAGACTTCCAGTGAATGAAAACTGATAGTTTTTCGGTTTTTCTGTGTCCTCAGTAATTTCAAATACTATTATAGTAAGAAACTGTGAGTTGTAATCTAAAGGTTACATTTTGAAGATTTGTTGGTATGAGAGCTAAATTTGAATTTCAAATGAGGAAAGGTTTACAGCGATATTTAAAAGAGAAGTTTATGTTAATTGCATGGCTATCGGGAAAAACTAAAGGCAGCAGTATTCGTATTAGCTCTACCGTGAGAGTTGTAATAAAAGGTGAAGAGAGCTGTGATAGAAAGAGATCAACTGATGCCAGATCACTTCCTCTAAGTGAGAAAGTCATCAGTAACAAAGCTGCAATAGTAAAACCAACACCAAGAGTATCACTTCCTCTAGTACAGGCTTTAAGTGTAAAGGTTAGAGATTGCATCAATATTCATATACTATAAAGTAAAAGCGCAGCAGCAATTAAAGCCACATTGAGAGCAGTGGTAGCGGTATAAATTACGTGAATAACTTCAAGAAAAACAGCGACAGTAGCAGGAATGAAAGCAACGGCAACGTTGGTGACTGTTTGAAATTAACTCGAGTAGTCGAATGCTGGAAAATACTTAATATAATCAACATAAAAAAAGCAGATTCAAAGTTTTGAAAACAGTGTATCTGAAGTGAGACATGAACTGGTTGGAAATTATATATGAGTACAATGTCCAATGATTCTTTTCCTGTGTCAAATCAACTGCAAGTTTGAACATACTCTCAAAAGAGAAATCTATCTGCTGTACAGACATGCTGTTTTCAAAACGGTAAACTTGAAAGGATACTAAATATATTTGGCGAGTTTTACTAGCAGTGAGAAACATTGCAGGCATCAAAGCAAAAGTCTACCCCTTTCATATGAACATCAATGGAGGCGATTGTGAGACGATATGTTGGATGTCAAACGATTCTGAAGGGACTCTAGAATTTCAGACAAGGTTAAGGCTGCCGTATAAGGTGGTAATGCCAGATATGCTTTCCATAAGTGCTAACGGTTTTATCACTAAGTAACTCATATTAAAATCGAAATAAATGATTAACTCATAGAAACTGCAACTTTGGCTGCAAAAGCGTTAAGTGATGGGAGAAACATCTCATCCTTGACAGAGTTCTATCTATTACAAGGGTGTTAATATCTATTAAAGTAGGGAATCGAACACTTAGACATGTAAAGCAGACATAACGAAGTGCCTGCAGTAGATTTGAATTTACTCTCAATTGTCATATTCATTTCCCTTAACTTCTACTTATACCGGGAAAACAGGAACTAGAAAAAATGAAAATAATGACCTCTTTTTGTTCAAGAAGGAATATTTGCATATTTATCTTTAATACGTCTAGGCAGGTTCTGACACAAAATATGCTGGGCGCAATTTTTTAGACAATAGTATGCTCAACACTCTCGTCTCATTGGCGCAAGACATTCTGGGACACTGGTGTTTGGACATGTGTCTTTTTTGTTTAGTATTACTGTAAACTATGTTTTGAACTTACAAATTTATTCGAATGGCTGATAAATGATATGATGGGAAAATGTTCGTTCCAATTTTAATTCAGTTGGATATTGTAGAAAAATTTTCATTCCATCTATGAGTTTTGCACATAATTTTGCTGTATGAAATATTCGTTTAAGTTAAACGGCAAAGATCTTGAAATACAGAATTTCCGTCAAAATATGAATACCCAAAACTTTTATGTGGTTTAAATGTCAGTCACCAATTTCTTGTTCGAGAAGTATGATGGCTACATGGATCCGAACTAGATAATTTAGCAGATGCGAACTACTGCTATCATCTGAAGTGGTGGCATGAGCAGATGAGATATTTCAGCTAAGGAAAAATTATTGTGTCTAAAACCTAAGGCAAACATTCATGTCTCCACCGCTCGATCAGGACTTCTGGCGTGGAAGAGGTAGAATGGTCCGAGCCAGCCGCATAATACAGATAACTGTTATTAAAGTCAGAGAATGCATCTGGTAAGTTACAACCTGATTAAAATTTTAATTTTAATGGTTTTCTCCCTGCTTTTATAAAGAATTATAACTAACGGTAATGAGTTTTCTTTTCATTATGGGTATTAGATTCTTATAAGAAATTATTTTACTCACTAAATTATGTTCGTATTGATTTAGAGCTCTATGGTGTCCTTGCGTAAAGCTTTCCAGAGAAATTTCGCCATATCGTTATTCTAAATTGCCTAATCAGTGAATGATTTTTACTGAAATCTAGATATATTCTCTGTCAATCGAAAATCTTGAAGACACACTATATACCTGCTATTCAATTTTTAAATCAATTATAATTTCATTAAATTTCTCCCTTTCTTTTGATCAAAGATGACACGTGAATTCTTGAAGGGTTCCATATTTTTCAAAATCACAGACGTGGCTGTGTGTTAAGATGTTTCACCCCCCCCCCCCAGCCATATGATTCCGAGTTCTGACCCACTGCATGACAACCTGGATGGGTTCTATTCTAGCTTGGGGTTGACTAGAGCTTTGTGAGTGGATTTGACAGACGGGAACCGAAAGAAACCCGTTGTACACACACACACGTGTGAATGTGTGTGTTTGTCCTCCACCAGTTCGGCATAAGGGATCAAGAGAATAAGTACCAAGCTATAAAAATAAGTAGTTGGAATCAATTTGTTCGACTAAAACCCAGCGGCCATGCTGGTTCACCTCCAAGGCAGTGCCCCAGGATAGTCGCTATCCAATGCGTGAAAAAAAAAGTTTAAAAAATGAGATATTAGTAATTTGCTTCTTAACATGAGACGTGAAACTTTATCATTTTGTTCAATATATTAAATGTTACTCCCACTACGAAATTTCCAGTGTCAACGTAGAAACAAAAATGAAAAAAAAAAAGGTTCATCCCAGCCCCCAGTGAGGATCGAACTCACGACCCCTGGTTTACAAGACCAGTGCTCTAACCACTGAGCTATGGAGGCAGATGCTGTAGACTGGGTATTTTCTATAAATATTTATTAACTAACTATAAGTAGGCCGTCAGTTAACTTGAAATATTTCTATTGACTACATATTTTTTCACATTCTTTCTCCTGTTTTCATTCCACCCACTTCCTATTATTCTTTCAGACATTATGACTGTGTTGGCTTCTGAGTAGTTTTTTTTTTTTGTTTTTTTTTAAATTCTCAACACGATCCGTTCGCTGAAGGCGATTGTGGTATTGCACTCACGATCATAAGAACGTGGTTTCGATTACCATTCAACTGTAAATGAGAACCCAACTACGGACTGGCATCCTGTACAAGGGGGTGGGGGTGGGGTAATCTCGGTTATTTATGCGCCATACATGGGCCCGGGATCAAAGAGTGCAAGCACACCACCTAAAATGTTTTTGCTCAGGAACTGGGAGTGCAGAGGGTGCAAGTGAATCCCCTACAGTTTTTTTGCCCTGGAACAGAATTGCAGAGGGTGGAAGCGCATCTAAAATTTCTTGCCCGGGAACAGAGGGTGCGTGGGGTGCAAGCGCAGCTTCTAGAATTTTTTGCGGAGTTCAATATCAAAATTTGCACCCCTACTTACTTCTGTCAGGTTTTGAAAACTGCGTAAAAAGTGATCTGTAAAAAAGTTAGGTTTCTTCACAAAGAACAGAAAAAAAAACCCCAGAAATAAATGAAAAAGACGATAAGAGCTAGCTCGTAAAAAAAAATCGGACCTGGGTTTACTTCTCCTAAATAAATTTCGTTTCCGAGCCAGTGATGACACGCAAAAATTAGGTAAACAGCCTTATGTATCCCAGGGCCCGAGACTATTATGTCCAGAAATTTATTTACAGTGCATTTGAGCTGACACAAATGCATTTTATGCCCATCAGTTCATTTTTCTCTCTTATAGGTGTAGACATGGCTATGTGGTTAAGAAACTCGCTTTGAAACCACTTGGTTTCGGGCTCAGTCCCATTGTGTGACACCTTGGGCAAATGTCTTCTATTATAACCCAAGGTTAACCAATGTCTTGTGAGCGAATTTCGTTGACTGAAACTGCGTGGAAGCCCATTGTGTATGTATGTATGTATGTTTGCATGTATGTATGTATGTATCTATCTATCTATTTATCTATCTATCTATCTACAAGGAGATGCTGAAAAATTCCTGGCTTTAAGGGTGTCGCGAAAATTGGAGGCCCAACTTTCCCAGTTCTTTTACAGGGCTTTGAAAAACTGAAGGACCACTGCAATAAAAGTGTAAATATGTTAGAGGAATACAGCCTTGGCTACGGTTGGTCGGTTTGCGTCCTGGGGCGAACGGGATAGAGACACTTGCCGTTTAAATAATAGTCAGTCATGTGATGGACAACAGCAAGGCGGGAAAGGGTTGCTTTCTGCTACGCTCGCATTTGTTAATATATAACCGTGAGAGAGGTGGTTTCACTACATTATAATGAATGTAACAACATGGATTGAAATTGGAACTTTTCAATTTACAATCGACTGCTATTCGACTGTGTTCTGTCATAGAGCGTACACAACCGAGTGTCAGCAATGAGTCAAGAGCAGTGGCGGCTCGTAGATAAAATTAGTGGGGGTGCTGCTTCAGAAAATGTTTAGCCATTGTTTTAATATTGTGTCAATGGAAACAAACATATAAAAAGAAAATTTAGACATAAACTTGATCGGTTCGCATTTTAGCCATTGCCGGGTAGTGTGTTTAGTTTGCTCGCTGAACACCGCCACGAATTCCCCCTTGTTTTTCAAAGATCCCCCCTAAATCACAAAATTAGGTGGGGTGGAATGTGCCCCATTTTTCAAATCCTGGTAGCAACACTGAAGCTGGAAGCAGGATAATAATCTAATTCTACACTTTGTCACATTCAAGAATATAAACACGTTTTTAAGCACAACACACGCAGAGGTAAAAAGAAACACTACTTTTCACCCAGCACTGTCGTTCACGCTGTACTCTCTCTCCCTACTGTGAAACTTCCTATCTCGGACATGTGAGCATGCGCGCAGCAGCCAAATTCCGCGTTGCTGAAACTGTGAAGCGCACAGTTCTATTCAAGGATTTTTGTATTTTTTCATAAACTAGGAGATGGCTATTGACATTAAGCTTAAGGATTATATAATGTGCAAGTATAAAGAAAGAATTAAAGAAAAAAGGACTCATTATATTGAATGTTATCGATAATATTGAGTGGAGATAAGGGGTGTTACAATTCTGCAGTTCCTATACACGAGCCGCCACTGGTGCCAACATCTGCAATTCTAGCTTCCAATTCAGCCTTTCGCTTCCCTTGACTCGTGAATACAGCTTTGAGAAACTTAAAGTTCTTCACTTGTCTTAGTGATGTTCACTAACATGCAGTGTGCCAAACCAGTGTACCAAATTAGCTTCTGTTTCTTTAAGATAATCTGCTGTTTTCTTTTTTATCTCCGAAACATGAAGGGTGGGCTTTTGTGGAACGTCGTTCAGTGAAAGGTAGTGTTATGTTAAAAACGGCTGAGAACTGCTGCTTTATCTCCGACCCTAATATTAAACAAACGAAAAGAACGAATGACTGGGTTTATCATTTTATCATTTATCTTTTACTTGTTTAAGGCTTTAAACTGCGGCCATACAGGGACACAAACTTGAAGAATTTTGGTTGAATGAATCGACCATAGTACTTATTATTTTTTTTTAAAGCCTGATACTTATTCTACCTGTCTCTTTAGTCAAACCGCTAATGTTACGAGGACGTAAACACACAAGCACCGGTTGTAAGGTGGTGGGTAGCGGGGAGAAACGCGCGCGCATGCACACACACACACACACACACACCACACACACGCACATATATATATATGTATGTATGCATGTATGTATGTATATAGGCGCAGGCGTGACTGTGTGGTAAGAAGCTTGCTCTCCAACCACATTGTTCCGGGTTCAGTCCCACTGCATGGCACCTTAGGCGAGTGTCTTCTGCTATAACCTCGGCCCGACCAAACTCTGTGAGTGGATTTGGTCGACGGAAACTGAAAGAAGCCCGTCAAATATATATGTATATGTTTGTGTGTCTGGGTTTGTCCCCCACCACTACCACTGCCATCACTTGACAACTGATGTTGGTGTGTTTATGCCCTTGTAACCTAGCGGTTCGGTAAAAGAGAGCGCTAGAATAAGTACTAGGCATACAAAGAATAAGTTCTGGGATCAATTTCTTCAACCCCAACGGACTTCTTTCAGTTTCCGTCTACCAAATGCACTCACAAGGCTTTGGTCGGCCCGAAGCTATAGTAGAAGACACTTGCCCAAGGTACTACGCAGTGGGACTGAACCTGGAATCAAGTGGTTGAGAAGCAAGCTTCTTACCACACAGTCACGCCTGCGCTTATAATTCTTTTATTCTTTTACTTGTTTCAGTCATTTGACTGCGGCCATGCTGCAGCACCGCCTTTAGTCAAACAAATAGACCCCAGGACTTATTCTTTGTAAGCCTAGTGCTTATTTTATCGGATCCTTTTGCCGAACCGCTAATAACATCGGTTATCAAGTGATGGTGGGGAAACAAATAGACACAAATATACACACACACACGATAGGCTTGTTTCAGTTTCCGTCTACCAAATCCACTCACAAGGCTTTAATTGGCCCGGGGCTATAGTAGAAGACGCTTGCCCAAGATGTCACGCAGTGGGACTGAACCCACAAGCATGTGGTTGGTAAGCAAGCTACTAACCACACAGCCACTCCTGAAGATATTTTTAAAAATAATAAATTTCTTCTGCTACTCAGCTCAGGGATACACGAAATAATTCCTAAAACAATTTTAAATTCTCACAGAAAAAAATTAAAGCAAAATTATTTATATCACAGGGGACACCCGGGATTGAACCGGGGACCTCTCGATCTGCAGTCGAATGCTCTACCACTGAGCTATATCCCCAGCTGCCCATTGCTGACCAAAATAACTGTATTTATTGCGTGATGATGTTATTTCTTTAAACATGCTGATATAAAAAGTTATAAATATCGCGTTAAAAATAAATCAATAAATGCTAGTACTTAATTTGGATCTGAGAATGTTGGAATGTTTGCGAGAATGATCAAATTTACACGTTTTATATCGATTCTAGGTTTTTGTTCCATGTAAATAGTTTGTTTAATTCTTTATTGCTGTTCGTATATGAATGTGTGGGTATGCGCGCGCGTCATATTATTTATATATTTTAGGATATTTGCAAAAGTAAATACACACACACACACTCACACATCTAACCTATGTTTTCATGCAAAATTAAGATTGTTTAATACATATTTAATATCTATTTATTTTCTAATATTATTTAAGTAGATATGTTTGTTGTTTAGTCTCACAGAAGTATTTATTATGCTTGGTAAAATAAATAATTCTGGATATTATATTGCAGACGTCTCTATGTTGGCTGAAGCGAAACAAAAATTGATACACATCCGAACGTTTTGACTATTATATTTACATACGCATTTCGGAATCCAAGGGAGAATATAGTTGTCTTTAGTGTTTAGTTTGCGTCTTCTGTCCCCTACTTAGTTTTCGAAATTGTACATGTTGCATGTCTAGTAATAATACCAACATCAATCATTCTTTCTAAACTTGGCACAAAGCCTGACATTTTCGAAGAAGGAGCTAGTCGATTACATTGATTCCAGTGTTCAACCGGTACTTACTTCATCGACCCCGAAAGAATGAAAAGCAAAGTCGACTTCGATGGAATTTGAACTCAAAACGCAAAGACGGACGACATGCGGCAAGACTTCCGCCC
>NC_068981.1:94721423-94726056 GCF_001194135.2 Octopus bimaculoides
TATTATTATTATTATTATTATTATTATTATTATTATTATTATTATTATTATTATTATTATTATTATAACAATAATAATAATAATAATAATAATAATAATAATAATGATGATGATGATGATGATGATATCTTTCCTTTATTAACCAGTAAGAGTTCACAAAAACATTGGAGACGGTACAGGACAGTACAATGTGGAGATACATAAAACAGCGACAACAGAAAATTGAAACAATGAATAATTCCCCGAAAGAGAGAGGCTTCCTAGGGCTGCTCGTGGATGCCCCACAAAAACTACGGTCGCCCTGACTACTAAGGCAAGTGCTGTCTCCACACTGTCCTTCAACTCACAGGCGCAATCGGACCACTCTTGCAGCAGTCATCCACCTTTTAACAAAATTGCTGCGAAGCAGCACTTCCTTCTCTACTTTCATTTTCCTTTTCAAGTGAAACTTTAAAAAGTTGATGAGGGCTTGGCCAAAGAGGAAAGTATCGCTCTTCAGCCCTTTCAATATGGTCCACCACACAACCTGTTTCGCTAAGGCTACCAGGCAAAGAAAGACAGCCTGCCTTTCCCGGCCAAAGGAAGTCAGTGGGATTATCTTCACAGAGGACTCAGCCGATGGCCGGATCCTTCCTAAATGCAGGTGTTCAACATAAACCCACAAGTCATAAATACACGGGCACTGGACGAGAGCATGCAGAACAGTTTCGTCGTTCTGCGTGCATTTCGGGTCAACCCGGCCATCTACTTTACCAACCCTGTCTTTGATGCATTGCATGAGGTGGAGGTTGTTGTGGGTTGATCTTCTTCGGATTGCACGTGTTTGGACCTCACCAATCAGCTCCTCGACAGCAAGTGCTAACCACTTTGCTAGTACCTTGGCCAAAATTTTGAAATCTGCGTTCAACAGCGTTATTCTCCATTTGATTTCACCTTGTCTCGGTCCTTTCTCAGCAGTGCCACCACTCCTTGATTCACAGAACTAGGAATTCTCCTGTTCTGCTGCCAGTTACGGTAGCTATCTGCTAAAAAAAAAAAGCCGGCAAACAAGTCTGGTGTATAAAAGTAAAGCTCGTAGGGCAAACCAACCAAAGCGAACAATTTTCCCCCTTGCAACCGATACTTCCGCGGCTGTTATTGGCATTTCTTAACGCTCCGCCCTCTTTGCCGAGAGTCGTGGCACGCTGTCGAGGTAGGCACTGAAGTTCATCCTGCATGCCAGTCTACCATTTGTCTCAAATAGTTAGGCAAAGTGCCGCTGAAATGCCGTACACACCTGGTTTTGTACAGAGTATTGTTCTAAACATAAGTAAATTAAAAGTTTGTTTTAAAAGTAATTTGATTATAAGATGATAGTGTGATGCTGAGATGCTAGTACAAAAGATGTTTGCTATCATGTACATTTAAAAGTTTCTTAACACTGTTTATAGATTAAAATGTACATAACCACATTGAACTCTCCTCGAAAAAGCTGGCCTTGTGAAGCTGGTACAATTGTTAAACCGTTGGCAAAAATACTTTGCGGTATTTCTTCCTATACATTACGTTCTGAGTTCAAATTCCACTGAGGTTGACTTTGTCTTACAAGACCAAATACATGGAACCCTGGTCATAACACCAACTTGAACTTCTAACTCGTCTCTTGAGGTCTCTGGGTGAGACTTGGAGTCAACTTGCATAAACACAAAGCAAAATCATTTTATAATAATAATAATTATAATAATAATAATGATAATAATAATGCTTTCAAATTTTGCCACAAGGCCTGTAATTTTGAGAAGAACAGGCAAGTCGATTACATCGACCACAGTACTTGACTAGTATTTATTTTATCCACCCCGAAAGACAAAGTCAACCTCGGTGGAATTTGAACACAGAACGTAATGTATAGGAAGAAATACCGCAAAGCATTTTTGCCGACGGTTTAACAATTGTACCAGCTTCACAAGGCCAGCTTTTTCGAGGAGAGGGTTTAATGTGGTTATTAGGTTTTTTTAAATAATCATAGATGAGTAACATTTGTTGCTGTGTGTTACATTCATAATGATCACGCAAATATGAATAACTAGAACAGCATTGAATGAAACAAGTATAAGTTTTTACCGTATTATAGGATGAATAATAATTCGACGACAGCTCATAAATACTGAGAACAAATTAAGAACAAATGATTTGAACACTATATCAAAAAGCTGACTCATATAACCCTTGTGTGGTATTTCAGGTTGTTCTAGACAGAACAAGTAGAACACTTATCATAGCACTGAGTGACATTGTTCCCTTTAACGTCATAGGCCGTTCTGTAAGAAAATGTAAGAGAGGATGAGAAACTATCCTATGGAGTAAAGCAGCATGGCTCGATGTGAAATTTTGGATGGCTTCGCCAGTTTGACAGCTTTTTACAACCCAACGTAGTTTTTCTAGAAGGTTCGATCAGACTATTTAGCGGGAAAATTTCTACTCACATGGTTACACACCAGCCGATTTGATTGGTCGAATAATGTTCGCTTAGGTGTTATGTTTAGAGGCACAAAAGGTCGTTTAGTAGAAATATCTCGCCAAATATGCGTCATGGAAGTAGACAGAGAAACAAGAACGAATTCTAAAGGTGATACAAGAGTTCTATCGTCAGTAAATCTCAACACGAAATTGACATGCTTAATTTCCCTTTGGGTGGTGTTTATGTACTTTCAAACTCAAGGAAAAGGACAAAAGTTGTCAAGAACCTTGAATAAATTGTTATAAAAGAACCACTGATTCTCATGTCAAAAACATCTACCACCAGAGAAAAGGGTTCATCTGCTATCGAGTGAGTTAATAAAGTGGTCTTGAATGATTTCTCTTTCATCTCGTTAAACGACTACAATTCTTCTGATGTTAAAAGAATGTTCTTGTTATTCTTTTTCCGATTACATAAAAATTCAGTTAACAGATAAGTCATTCACCATAGTGTGGAATAAAACATCTGTAGAAATTCACAAAGCCAAATAATTCAAATAAGTTTCGTAAGGATGTGGGAGCCAGAAACTGCGCAATTACATCTGTACGTTTGGCAGTAAACCAAAGAAAAACACGTTTCATGCAAGATTCTTTTTATTTCCTTCATTCTTTGTAGTATCTGTGAAGCCCTTTTATCTCTCAAAGTTTCACTATGTTAAAATACTCTTCTAACCACATATAATTCATGCATAATCATATTTAACTGCTGAAATACTCCTTAAACCACCCTAACCATTTAAGTAACAGATTAGATGTTGTAGTCTTGTGACATCTAAACTTTTGTGAACTTATTGGCTAATCTTCCACAACCACATCATACATCTAAAATAAAATACCAGCCTCGAAATGAAGAGCAGATCGTTCCCAAGACTTCCAAATGTCTGAAGAAATCCAGCCACCCTGTCACGTAAGGGTCATAGACGGTAACTGATCTGAACGACCACTGACTTATTCACTGGGTCCATATCTTGGGGTTCACAATTTCTCTATACAGCACTGCTATCTCACTATCTAATCAGAGCCAACCAAGAGTTCATATACTTCTAGTCGCCTAAGATAAATGCGAGTGCGTGCGATTCAGAAATCTTTCTTCTGTTGATGGCTACATTTATATCTGGTGATCTAAGGTTGTTAATTAATGAATTTGCTGCTTGATTGTACCCCTCCCTTGGGCATGCGCCTTTGGACAGCCTACTCTGGATACGGACCAGTTGGCTCAACAAAAAGAAGTGAACGAAGTCACTAACCTTAGAGAAAAACGGTGGGGTGGCTCTTACATGGCTCTTCAGAAACAAATCTCGATCACTTTATTGCGTAAATTATCACATCAAATTGAAACTTTTACCTTCTTTCTTTAGGTCTTGTACATATCTGACTCGATTTCCGGTGTGCTAGCTGGAATTTTGGAGAAGAATTACTCCAAGTTTTCCCTTTTGTTTAGATAGAGAATGATTCTTGTATGTCTGGAGGATTTTGTAGCATCGTGGGAACCTCGACGTTGTCACTCAACTCGCTAGAAACATCACACCCTACTATTTTGAACACGAAAGAAAAGGTCAAATTGGACAATATAATTCGTGATGCTCACGCGTGGAAGGCATCTTATTATAGGTCAGCTCAGCCAAGACCGACCTGGAGCTAAGCAACTGCATTAAAAACTAAAGCAAAATACAAGAGTCTAAGAAAACCAATGGTGGTTTGTGTCATTGTGGAACCTGTTTGGTAAGTGTTCAACAAGAAGAATATCATTTTCGATGCGTCATGTACAGCGGTTTTATATTTTCGACAAAGTACCCTGTCCGAAACGTCAGAATTTTGTTTTCGTGGCTTCTAAACTTTTCCAATATTTTGAAGCTTAAGCGAAATACTACTATCTAATATAGTAGCTATTGTAAGTAGTCACTATTGCATGTATTGGGGATTTTTGCCTCGGTTGTAACCAACATTCTATCAGTCTCAGTAACATATTAATTTGACCATAAACCATGATGATTTTTCTTTATTTTACCCCGACATACGCTCTTTGGTTATTTATTTCTGGCCTTTATTTCACTTGTATCTTTTGACAGTTCCAGTATACAGTTTCAGTTGATCATCGCAATATATTTGACCTGCCTTGTATATATATATATAT
>NC_068981.1:94726192-94729017 GCF_001194135.2 Octopus bimaculoides
ATTTGCAATTAAGTATATGTATGTATTATGTATGCATGTGTGTGTGTGTGGGAGAGAGAGAGAGAGAGAGAGAGAGAGAGAGAGAGAGAGAGAATACTATAAAATGTTAAAATTAATCTTCATGAAAAATAAGTATGTCATAATCCCAAGTGAATGTGCATATACAGCGTAAATATCTTCTAGCCATATCTACTGTTAATGTCATCTATATTTAGAAATGACATCACAAAACGCACATTTGTGTTTGAAGTTATTTGTCATGGCATTTGGTACTTACCGACGAGGTGGCCGAGTGGTTAAGGCGATGGACTGCTAATCCATTGGGGTCTCCCCACGTGAGTTCGAATCTCATCCTCGTCGACGGTAGTTTTTTTTATGTTTATCGTGTATAATATTATTTTAAATATACAAGTATTCCATCTAAGGAAAAACAAATACTGTTTCATGTTACTTTATATCAGTAGCTTAAATTTCCATTTGCTTTGACTGCGTTTTAAGTTACACGAAGGGTTCCGATTTGATATATTTGATACACTATTTTGTCTATATCATTGTCGTCATCGTCGTCGTCGCCGTCGTAGTCGTAGTATTTGTAGCAGCAGCAGCGGTAGCTAATGCTACTGTTGTTCTGGTTCTTGTTATTGCTGCGGCCGTTAGCTAAGATTTGAGGTACAAAGGATTATGAGATACAAGGTTTGATCTGGCGAAACTGCAGAGATACTAAGACGTGGAGAAGCAATTGTACTGAGTGAGATTAGACTGTAGTGCAATGCAATTTCTATAGAAGTCAAACCAACACAATATTTAACCGCATGTCTCTGACATGCACAGTGACGTTGCGTGTGCCGCATGGAGGCAGCCCTTGACTTTTTCCGCGCTCTCGGCGAGGACCCCGGGCCTATGCCGGCTTATGCAGCGCACTCATAAGTGGTACTCCGATTAAAGCGTCACCCTAAGTGGACCACCCCCTCGCTTCCCAGCTAAAATACTACGTAGGCATAGGAGCAAAAGCCTTTCAGCCGTGAATATCTCTTTTTCCCCGAGGTACCAGGTACCCGTTCCAAAATGCGGTCCCTTCTTTATTTCTGATTTACAAGCAGTACTTTCAAAGGTGGGCCACGGGATTTACTTGTCTTGTAAACTGAACTGTAAGTAAGTGGAGTCGTTATAGCGAAGGGCAAACTTCGTTGCGGCATTTACTCCGGTTCTCTGCGATCTAAGTTCAAAAACCACCGATGCAAGTTCAAAACCCACCTGCCATCCTTCCGGGCTGATACAATAAAGTGCTAGTTAATGGAGGCAGATTGGTAGAATTAATAAAGCGTCGAGGTGCACGAAGTGTCCTGTGATATTTGTTCCGACTCTTTGGTTCCTTTGAATTTTTGGGCGTTAGACTTAATAAGTCGTACGGTTTAAGATTACCGCCTGGTTCTCGGATGTTTGCATACATACGTACATGTGTACGTGTGCTGTGTGTGTTGGCACTCCGTCGCTTACGACGTCGAGGGTTCCTGTTGATCCGATCAACAGAACAGCCTGCTCGTGAAATTAACGTGCAAGTGGCTGAGCACTCCACAGACACGTGTACCCTTAACGTAGTTCTCGGGGTTATTCAGCGTGACACAGTGTGACAAGGCTGACCCTTTGAATTACAGGCACAACAGAAACAGGAAGTAAGAGTGAGAGAAAGTTGTGGTGAAAGAGTACAGCAGGGTTCGCCACCATCCTCTGCCGGAGCCTCGTGGAGCTTTAGGTGTTTTCGCTCAATAAACACTCACAACACCTGGTCTGGGAATCGAAACCGCGATCCTATGACCGCGAGTCCGCTGCCCTAACCACTGGACCATTGCGCCTCCACACATACGTACATACATACACAGATACATACATTTATCAGGCTAGCATCTAAATATATATATGAGCATGTCTAGATATACAACTATATGCATGAGAATACATACATAAAGCAAAACACAAATCGGCACACATACATACATACATACATACATACATACATACATACATACATGCATACATACATACATACATACAAACACACACACACATACACACATTCTTTTTTTTATTCTTTTATTTGTTTCAGTCATTTGACTGCGGCCATGCTAGAGCACCGCCTTTAGTCGACCAAAATGACCAAATCGACCCCACGACTTATTCTTTGTAAGCCTAGTACTTATTCTATCGGTCACTTATCCCGAACCGCTAGGTTACGAAGACATAAACACACCAACGTTGGTTGTCAAGCGATGGTGGGCAGGACAAACCCAAATACATACATACATACATACATACATACATACATACATACATACATACATATATATACGACGGGCTTCTTTGTACCAAATCCACTCACAAGGCTTTGATCGGCTCAAGGCTATAGTAGAAGACATGTGCACATGGTGCCACACAGTGAGACTGCACTCGGAACCATGTGGTTGGCAAGTAAGCTTCTTACCACATAGCCACTCCTGCGCCTATACATGCATACATACAAACATACATACATACATACATACATACACACACACATACACACACACATACACACACACAGATACAGACATACCTGCATGTGTGTGTGTGTGAGAGAGAGAGAGAGAGTGTGTGTGTGTGTGTGTGTGTGTGTTTGTGTGTGTGTGTGTGTTTGTATGTGTGTGTGTGTGTGTGTGTTTGTGTGTGTGTGTGTGTGTGTGTGTGTGCGCGTGCGCGTGCGCGCGTACCAAGAGAGATTTGTTCCGGTAAACTCATCAAAGTGGCTCCTGCAGTCAAGTGAATGAAACAAGAAAAGAATAAAAGATATA
>NC_068981.1:94729488-94730470 GCF_001194135.2 Octopus bimaculoides
GTTTATTGAGCGAAAACACCTAAAGCTCCACGAGGTTCCGGCAGGGGATGGTGGCGAACCCTGCTGTATTGTTTCACCACAACTTTCTCTTACTTCCTGTTTCTGTTGTGCCTGTAATTCAAAGGGCCAGCCTTGTCACTCTGTGTCACGCTGAATATCCCCGAGAACTACGTTAAGGGTACACGTGTCTGTGGAGTGCTCAGCCACTTGCACGATAATTTCACGAGCAAGGTGTTCCGTTGATCGGATCAACTGGAACCCTCGTCGTCGTAAGCGACGGAGTGCCAACAACAACTCTCATTGTGTATAGCTTCTTTTGTTTCTCCTTCTATTTTATCTTACTATACTATAAAACGTTTTGCTTTAGAAGTAAGCTTTCGATGGTGGTAGGCTGGCAAGATCGTTAACACACCAGGGGTAAAAAAAAAATTAGCAGCATTTCTTTTGTCTTTATACTTTTAAGTTCTCAAGTCGCCGAGGTCGACTATATTTTTCATCCATTCGAGGTCGATAAAATAAGTGCCAGTTAAGCACTGGGGTCGATGTAATCGACTAGCACCTCCCCTGCAAAATGTGAGGCCTTGTGAGGATCATAACATTCGGTAAATCAAATTCAATTCAAAGTTCAGGTTAGTTTTTATAATAAAAAAATTATTCATGAAGCTATTATTTTGTGTGTACAGACATACAGATAGACTGACGGATAGATAGATAGATAGATAGATAGATAGATAGATAGATAGATAGATAGATAGATAGATAGATAGATAGATAGATAAATAGATAGATAGATAGATAGATAGATAGATTGATGAATGGATGGATGGATGGATAGATGGATGGATGGAAAGATGGATGGATGGATGGATAGATAGATACATTTCTTTTATTAGCTACACAGGGCTCAACGAAGATGGGACAAATACAATGTAGAGCTTTTCTTTTTGGGAGGGGGAAGGAAAAACAGAAAAGCTCAGATCGG
>NC_068981.1:94733666-94737066 GCF_001194135.2 Octopus bimaculoides
TACCAGATAGATAGATAGATAGATAGATAGATAGATAGATAGATAGATAGATAGATAGATAGATAGATAGATAGATAGATATACTTAGAGATGGTCATTTTTCCGTCGATTTATTTGATTTTCACTTCAGTTTATATTTGTATCATTTTTAGTTTATACATCTGTCAAAGTTCTTTCGTCACACATTCTGTGACCTCATCAATCACTGTCCCATGTGTCCCTCTGTCCCATGTGTCTCCTCTTGTCTTGTTTATTTCATAACATACATACATGCATACATGCATACTACTTAACTACCTACCTACTTACCTACCTACCTACATACATACATACATACATACATACATACGCGTGCACATGCACGTACGCACGCGCACGCACACACAATCTCACACACACCACACACAGACACACGCGCGCGCTCGCGCGCTCGCGCGCACAATTTTATTCAGATATCAATACAATTAAGTACCATAGCTATTCCAGCTCAGAATTAATCTCTAGTTGGAAAAAAATGCTATTTCAAAGACTTCAATACATCTGAGTAATAATATTTAGTCTTTAGCTTTTTTGAAGTTAAGAAAATTGGCTACGAAGACCAAAAACTCGAGTATTTCATGAAGAGACGTCTCTTTGAAAACATTTCAATTCCAAAGCAATTTAGACAGTGGCGCCCGAGGCAGCTCTTGAGGATCCCTCTCCATCGGAGGCTCTAGGCCTATCCGGACTTATACAGCAGACATAAATGTATTGTTTCCAATAAAAGCGTCGTCTGGGGCCGAACACCCCACATTCCCTATTCCTTGCGATGCTAATACCTACAAATCTTACGAAAGGAAAGATATCCGTGGGAAACGGAAACGATGTCTTATGATGTTCAAGGGCTTCTCTTGTTCCAAGAGACTTGAACTGAGAACTGTTGGCTAAACAAGCTACCTGTAAGAAGCTACCAGTAAAGTATTTAAATATCATTTCTTATGCGCAGGCGTGGCAAAGGAGTAAGAAGTTGGCTTCCCAACCACATGGTTTCGGGTTCAAACTTGCTGTGTGGGACCTTGGGCAAGTGTCTTCTAATATAACTCCGGGGCGGTCAAAGCCTTGAGAACGGATTTGCCTAGCAAACCTCTCCCCTTACTGTTTTAGAAAGTAAGCAACAACACAAATAACTGCGCAGAGGCAGCCATGGTTGAAACAAGAACAAGATCAAGAAGCATTATTAAAAGAGAAAAGAAGCATGGTCATTCCTTACCCAAGTGACCTTAACTTATCGCCCATCAGTTACTATGCGCTCATAAATTAGTTTGATAGTTGAGCTCTGATTGGTTGTATGCAAATGAGTTCATAACTGGGGTCAGGAACTCACGTGGGAAAAAAATTTCGTGTCCCGCCATGGTGGGAAATATACACGCCATGGAAACCGGGAAACCGGCCCTTATGAATCGGTATGATTCGAGAAGGAAACGACCTATTTTCGGGCATATAAGGTGAGCCCCAATTTTAGCCGGCATAATCCACGAAAAAAACAAAACAAAAAAAAAACTGCAGCTTTCTCCGAATATTTTAGCTAAATGTCTCACACAATTTCACGTCGAGGAACCATGAAAATTTAGACTAACGCCATTTGGCAAAGTATTATGGTAGGCAAAGTATTATGGTAGGCTAAGTTACATTACTTATTTGAACACTACCAAATATCATCACTGGTCTCCACCATCACCAGTATTGTCCATCATTAATAACACTCACCAAATCTACTCAAAGCCTGACATTCAGTGTATAAGGTGCAAGGTGGCTTTTGGGATGAATTTATTAGAAAAAAATAAAAAACGTGTTTAATACGCCGGAAAATACGATGATTGGGAAATGCATTTAACCGAATTTTCACAATGAGCTGTAAATTACAGAATTTCAATGATACCGTTGGTAGTAAAACATCGTTACAAATGCTATCAAAAATGTTACATGCATAAAGCAAAATGATAATTTCAAATTATTGCACAAGACCAGCATGTTCGGGGATGGGATAAGTCGATCATACCAGCCTCACTGCTTAACGGGTGCATATTTTATCGACCCCCGAAAGGGTGAAAGGCAAAGTCGAGCTCGGTGAAGTTTGAACTGAGAATGTAAAGATGATCGAAATGTCGCTAACCATCTTGCCCGGCGTGCTACCACTTTGCCCTCACCACACAGCGCAAAAACGGAAGAATTTTTTTAATGACTTATTTTTCAAAGGGAGACAACTTTAGATATGTTTTTTTCAGTATATATATATATATAATACAAATAATATGTGAGTATATGCATATATACGTACATGTATGTACATACCTACATCTACATGTATATATAGAAGCATATCTGGGTACAGGACGCTGCAAAAAAACGTGGACAAAATGAGAAACAGAACATAAACAGAGCACAGAAAACACACAGGCCACATAGAGAACATTTCCTTCATCAGCTGCCACCATTCTAAAACTAAGCGTTTCGAAAAGTTAGAGCAGAACAAATTGTTAAAATGGCTCACACACACACACACACACACACACACACACACACACACTCGAGCACGCGCGTGCCTCACATATTTGTGTATGCTTTAACTTTTCAATGCTTCAAACTAAAATTATAGTGACAATTTATCATCTAATTTTCCAAACGTGTTGCCGATGGTTAAAATTGATCCTTGCATATAACAAGCGTTGATACCAAACCCAATGGAATATTTGAAATGAAAAGGGAGAAAGCAAAACCGTATTCTAATTTTGATTAAACATTGTATTACCTTGGCTCTCTGAAACGCTTCCGTACATGTTTTGATATAAAATATTCATGATTTTTATACTATTGGTTTTCTTAAATAAAGAAAATCTATTGCAAGAAATGGGAACCATATTATTCGACCTCACTAATAAAAATAAGGGACATTTCTTCTATAGTTATAGTTACTTCCCTTTGACTGTTACTTCGTTGTCAAAATTTAACGAGCTAATTCTGTTATTGTCGAAGCTGGTAGTATCGTTAGCACGGCGGACAAAATGCTTAGCAGAATTTCTTCCGGCCGGCAGCTGACAGAATCGTTAGCACGCCGGGCGAAATGCTCAGCGGTATTTTGTCTGCCACTGCGTTCTGAGTTCAAATTCCGCCGAGGTCGACTTTGCCTTTCATCCTTTCGGGATCGATAAATTAAGTACCATTTACGCACTGAGATCGATGTAATCGACTTAATTCGTTCGTCTGTCCTTGTTTGTTCCCTCTATGTTTAGCCCCTTGTGGGCAATAAAGAAATAAGAACTTCCTCCGGCTTTACGTTTTGAGTTCAAATGCTGCTGCAGTCGACATTGTATTTCATCTTTTCGTGATTGATAAAATAAGTTGTTTAGTGTGTGTGTGTGTG
>NC_068981.1:94737091-94742182 GCF_001194135.2 Octopus bimaculoides
GGGGGGTGATGTAATCGATTAATCTCTCCGCCAAAATTTCAGGCGTTATAGAAAAGAATGGATTGTTACAACGATAGAGACAGTGGGCTAGCAGAATTGTTAACATACATAACAAAATACTTAGCGGCATTTCTTCCGTCTTTACGTCCTGAGTTCAAATGTCACCAAAATAAACTTCATCTTTCCTCTTCTCGGTGTCTATAAAGTTATGTAATATATGTTCACTGAAGTCGATGTAATCGATTTCCCTAACACTTACAACTTTTAGGCTTTTGTTCCTGTCGTAGAAAGGTTTATTACAAAATCTAGGCTCCCTACAGACTATTGTAGTGAAAAGGCAAGATCATATTTGCGTCCATATAATTCTTCCTCGTTAGTCATTTCATTAGACAATGTTAAAATGCTGGTAACCATCTTAATATTTTTTCAGGCATAGCCATTTATTTGTCATCTTTTCAATATTTACAGATATCCATAATGTGCGCGAGTGTTTTTACAAGGGAAATAACTCTTAGTTATGATTGCTTCCCTTGGAGGTTTTTGTTTTTTTCTTTTTTTATGTGTTGGGACTAAGATATTGTGAGCAAAAAATTCGAAAAAGATTCGTAGTCGATAGTATGGAGGCACAATTCTTGTTGTTCTTTTTTTGTTTTGCTTTTTCAGAATGTCATATATGTAGAGTTAAAATTCTGTAGGGAAGAAAAAGAATTCTTATTTCTAATATTTGCGAGTCTAGTGGAATACATCGACTACGTGAACAGACGCTTTAGTTTATCGATACCACGGATAAACGACAAAGTTCACCTCAGGTGGATTTTCAGCATAAAATATTGACTGATGCTTTTGAGGCTGATTCGCAAGGAACGGAAAATACACCAGCAGTTTTATTTTGTTTATTGGTTTGCTTTGAAAAGAGGAGCTGAGCTAAAATCCTTCGTAAACCACTCACCACTACCTCATGACCAATGAAATCGATGCAGTCAACGTTCCTCTTGAACTGTTGACAGTTTATGTTGACAGTGTCAAAGGATTTATCTTTCTTGTGAATGCCACGCGCAATGGTATATTCCCAAATGTCAGAAAGTGCTCCTAAAGAGAAAGAAGAATTTGATAAGTATTTGGAGCGCATTGTTTGAGGATAATGGAAAGGGTATTTTAAGAACTGATGGCTTTGTTTGTTTGAAATGATTAGAGATGCTTCCACACTTTGCGACACGTATGCACAATGGCGAACCATGTAGAATGGGAAAGGTTGTTTTGGCGATTTACCAGTGTGTACAGTATGAATACAAATGCTAAGTGGACAGTAAACGTGGAAGATTTCACAATGGGCGTACTTCTTGTAGAACCATCATGATTAGAAAAAACGAAAGACAGATTCTACAAAACTGGTGGAGATAGCTTTAGCAAGGCACCAAAGGATCAATGACAACAGCAAGCTCCGCAGACCTCCGCCAAGCAGCTTATTTTAAGATAGATACGCGAGTAAAATTACTAATAGAGAAACGAAAATAAACTTTGGAAACAGCAACGCCACCATGGGTTATGTGGAAACGATGAACGTGTTTTCAAAGGAGATAATCAAAGAACGTAACTAATACTTCATATAAAGTAAATATAACAAATGAAAAATCCTTCAAGAATCCATAAAAATTCCCGGATCTATCATCTGTTCCTTGCGTCATTACCAACATTTCCTGCAAGTTTCATTATACTGTTCACAACTTTTTGAGTTATTTTTGCACACAGACGGACAGATGGACAAACCAACGCCGATGAAAACATACCCTCCTTCCCTGGCAGAGGTAATAAAGAAGAATTATTTCCTGGATTTAGCTTATAATTTGGGGGGAGGGGGCATCTAAAGAAATGTTGTAGGATAATGATGCGTCATAGCTCATAATAACCACTGTCGTAAGGTTGGTTCGAATGCTTGCAACAGAGCGAACTCACTAAAAGATATCAATGAATCAACTGGAAAAGGCAAGCAAATATCCTGACAGGTCACTGAACTGGAAGGCTTCATTTTCTTTTCTTTTTACAGCCACCACCATTTTCAGTTCCTGTTGGTATTGTTATTCATTATTGTTAAAAGTCTAAGAATGCTTGTCGGTTACTCTAGTTTATCACGTTCGATACACGTGTTTTGTAGCAAATAGTAACCAAACTGGCTGAGAAAAATTCGAGCAACAATGGAACACCCATAGGATTTGTTCACAAGAAAACTCGAGAATCAGTACTCTACATCCATAAAACACTTGTTACCTGTAGTGTCCCCCCCTCCTCCTCCTCCACCTCTTATTGCACTTCCCTCTATTCTACATATATTAGCCTGAAGGTTGGGTTTGGTCATTCAAAACCTTTTGTCTCGATCAGATCATACACGGTAACACGTGACATCACTGAAAAGCGAGACCAAGCTATTGGGTGTCATTACTGTTGTTGTTATTGTGGTGGTGGTGGTGGTGGTTGGGCGGTGATAATTGTTGTTGCTGCTGCTTTTGTTGTTGTTGTTTTGTCGTTGTTGTTCCCGTCGATTATAATAGTTTACATGTAAATATATCAAACTCACGATTAATATTAAATGAGAAATAAGTGTTGTGCTTCGTTCGGTACGAATAATTTTTTATAGAACGTGTAGCAGCAACAACAACAACAACAATAATAATAATAATAATAATAATAATAATAATGAGGTGATGGGAGAGAGAAAGGGAAGTGGAGATGGAATGAGAAAGAAATTAAGAAAGAAAACGTTGTTCAAAATGTGGTCGCTTTGTAATTACTGACACCACCCTTATTATATATCGAAGTCACATTTCCCAACACGTTCAGGCACTTCACACAACTATCACACGCCTCAATGAAAGTCAGTCATAACATACACCGCTTGAGATGTTTTTTTTTTCTATTTTCCTGAAAAGTACAAAATGTAGAAAATGTAATTTAATCAGTACAGACTTTATGTCACGAAGTGTCTCTGTGTGATCGCTTGACCAAACAGAAACAGTAACCAAATCTTCCAGCTGTCTTAAGAAGAGGATATATTGAATAATGTAGTTCGGGGAACAAAAGGCTTTCAAAATAAAAATAAAAAAAAAAAAAAAAACAGGTGGTCACAGAATGACTTAAAATATGGGTCTGCACGATCAGAAATGACCTAGGATAATAACGGTTTCAAATTTTGGTACAAGGCCAGTATTTTCGGGGGAGGGTGAAAGTCAATTTCATCGACCTCAGTGCTCAGTTGATACTTATTTCAAAGACCCGGAAAGGATGAAAGGCAAAGTCGACTCCGGTGGAATTTGAACTCAGAACGTAAAGACGGACGAAATTCCGCTAAGCATTTTGCCCGGCGTGCAAACGATTCTTGTTTCTTTATTGCCCACAAGGGGCTAAACATAAAGGGGACAAGCAAGGATAGACAAAGGGATTAAGTCGATTACATAGACCCCAGTGCGTAACTAGTACTTAATTTATCGATCCGAAAGGATGAAAGGCAAAGTCGACCACGGCGGAATTTGAAGTCAGAACGTAACAGCAGACGAAATACCGCTAAACATTTTGCCGGTGTGCAGACGATTCTGCCAGCTCACCGTTTTAATGGATAGGCGATAACAGTAAGTTTTAATCAAGTACTGGTGGGCAGTGAGCTCCCCTCCCTTTAAAATTCCTGGCTTTGTGTCTAAACTAGAACCACTGTTTTGTGGGATGTGGATTGGCGAAATCGTTAGAGAAAATGTGATGCGGTCTTTCCCTCTGATTCCTTACGTTTTGAGTTCGAAACTCACCAACTCATTCCCTCGGAGGTCGATGAAATAAGCACCAGTCAAATACTGGAGTCGATATAATTGATTACTTCCTTCGCCCCAAATTCCAGGCCCTTTGTCTATATTGAAAACAACATTACTTGCGAAAAACCTGAGTATTTCTCTCACAATCGTAAAATACCTTTCAACCAGAGTAAAAAAGTTTCATGTGAATTTGAATTACATAATGTAGATATATATTTTGATTGATACTGGAAAACGGAAACGCGAAGGTGGGGCCCGCGAGAATTGAAGGCAGAAGTATGCCGGACGAAAAGGAAATACTGTGTCGATGATGGGGTTAAAACCCCAAAGCAGTCGTGACCAAGTAGCCTATCATCAAAGGCATTCCGTCCAGCCTTCACTTTTCTGCCTTTTAGCAGTATCTAAAGTTACAATGTCTATACAGTAATCCCTCGCATATCGCGGTTTATTATTTGAGCTTATGTCGATTCCTCCATGGAGTTTTGCATTTATAATAAAAATAAATATATACAGATTATTAAGATAATAAAAAAAAATATACAGTACTGTTTCTACTTCACGGACTTTCACCTAACGCAGGGGGTTTGGGAACGTAACACCCGCGATAATCGAGGGATTACGGTAGTATTCTTTTCATATCCATGATGGTAGGGAATGATTTGACGGTGATATAGTTGGTTGCTTGTGTTATCGTTATTGTTGTTGTTGTTGCTGTTGCTGAAGTTATTGCTGTTTTAGCTCAGGTCAACACTTAACAGTATTATACATTGCAGCCATGAACATCTCGTCCCTTTCCTGCGTGCAAGGAATTCAAGACCCCATTATTGTATCCTTTTCTAAGACGGTATGGAGAAAAGTGAGAGAGATTTGGTTATTATTTCTAGTAAATAGAACGAGCAAATAGCGCCTCCCCTACAGAATTTGGTTTTGAACGCCATCCTAGTTTCTTTCTGGTTCAGTGTTCCAGATAAATAAAACACAAATAGTTTACGTGATAATTGGTGAAAAAATCAAGAAAAATTTTGGTGGAAAATGGAAGGAAACCAAGATAAATACAAAAGAAATTACTGATTTTCATAGCATAAATTAATATATAATTATATTGTAGATATCTTGAGAGAGAGAGAGAGAGACAGAGACAGAGATAAAGAAATATTCTATGATATTATATAAGTCGGTACACATGATGTAGATAACTGTGTACTGCGATACTCATAAATATATTTATTTTTTAGGCACAAGACTACACGTTTGAAGGAACCAGCCGATTAAATCAATCCAAGTATTTGTGTGTGTG
>NC_068981.1:94743314-94747376 GCF_001194135.2 Octopus bimaculoides
TGTTTTCACTGTCCATTTTTTCCTGTCTTGGTTTGTGTTTGCCACCTTGGAATCCTCTGTGTAGTGGGTTGATCCACTATTCAGGAAGAGACTATTCTAGAGTACGTTCTGTCTTATCTTCGAAACGTCTAGATAGAATAGAGACAGCTGATGAAGGGATATTCCAAGTGGCTTTCTGTTTTCCTATGTGTTCGTTCCGTTGTCTGTAGTTTATTGTTCTAACGTCCTGTACCCTGATATGCATATATATACACATGTAGATGTAAGTATGTACATATATGTGTGTATACATGTATATATATTCCTTGTATTATTATATATATATATATATATATATATATACATGTGCGATGCAGAAAAACATATATAGTGCACAGAAGCGTATATTGCGATGCAAATAAATATCACGTTGTAGATAAACATGTTAGTGATGCTAAATAACAGATATTGGGGAAATTATATAAATGAACATTGATTAAGTGGCATTAACAAACATAAATTATGTTGATCAACAAATGTGATGTTGGTAAACATAATTTATGTTGATAAACAGATACAATTGACATTGATAAACATAAATTATGTTGACTAACATATTTTAATGATGGAAATAAACAGGTATTGTAGATAAACAGACGCTGTTAAACAAATCATGTTGATGAATAGATATTGGCGATGTCGATAAACATTCATTACTGATATTGATAAACATAAATCCATAATGTTGATTGTAACAGATAGCCGTCCTCGAATTTAAACCGTGAATATTTAAAATCGAAAATCAAACCCGCTGGTCGATAACATTGCTATGTTCGGTAATATTGATTTCAAATTTTGGCACAAGGCCAGCAATTTCGAGGAGGGGTAAGTCGAATGTAAAGCTAAAGAAAATAAAAAGAGAAAAAATTCACTATTTTTATAGACCCCAAACGGATGAAAGGAAAAGTCAGCGGAATTTGAAATCAGAACGTCAAAACGGATGAAATGCCGCTAAGCATTTCGCCCGGTAGGGAGGGGTGGTATAATCGACTGCTCCTCTCTCTTTAAAATTCCTGGCTTTGTATTTAAACTAGAACCACTATTTTGTGGGATGTGAATTGGCGAAATCGTTAGAGAAAATGCGATGTGAGCTTTCCCTCTGATTCTTTACACTCTGAGTTCAAAATTCGCCGAGATCATCTTTACTTCTCATTCCCTCGGAGGTCAATGGAATAAGCGTCAGTCAAGCACTGGACTCGATATAATGGACAGCCTCCATTTCCCTAAGTTAGTTTTAGTCCCTGTGTCTGTGTTCACAATAGCATAACTTGCGAAAAATCTGAGTATTTCTCTCACAGCCGTAAAATGCCTTTCAACCAGAGCTAAAAGCCTCAAGTGAATTTGGGTGGCATTCATATTACATAATGCAGATGTATATTTTGATTGGCACAGGAAAACTGAAGCGCGAAGTCAACCCCCGTGAGAACTGAAGGCGGAAGTATGTAGAACGAAAAGGAAAACCAAGCAATTTCGTGGGAGGACTAAGTCGATTACATCTAACCCAGTGTTCAACTGATACTTGTTTTATTGACCCCGAAAGGATGAAAGCCATTCGAATTCAGAACGTAAAGACGGGCGAAATGCTGCTAAGCATTTTGGTCAGCGCAGTGGGACTGAACCTGAAACCATGTGGTTGGGAAGCAAGCTTCTTACCACACATCCACGTCTGAACTTATGCATATAAAAAAAAATCGAACATTATGTGTATTAAAAATGTCTTGTGTTATAAATAAACTTCGTTGGAGATTATTATTCCTCTTATGAATTATTTAATACGTTAATATAACGCAACTACATCGATAAAGATATTTGTTCTGATGGTAAACAGATATTAGTGACGCTAACAAACATATATAAATGATTGATGCTGATAAACTGACAATAACGATGTTGTTAAATATAGTTCACTGATGTTAATAGATTGATATCAGTTAGACTTGATAAACATATTTTCTTAATTAGTTTCG
Source organism: Octopus bimaculoides (assembly GCF_001194135.2). NCBI lineage: Eukaryota > Metazoa > Mollusca > Cephalopoda > Octopoda > Octopodidae > Octopus > Octopus bimaculoides. The sequence continues at coordinate 94,745,321 of NC_068981.1, forward strand.
TCTGGAGGAAGTCACTTCCCCCGTGACCAGGACTTATAAGAGGTAGGTTTAGCACCTACGTTGCTCCGGGAACTGGAGAGCGAATATGTGACTAGCTCCTCCTTAGTAGTAAAAACACACAGACTTCCTTGAATTCTGACCGGAATCCCACTCTCAACCCTAGGATAGTCTTGTTCCACTTTGCACTGTTTCTCTCGGTGGTACTGTTCATGATCTTCGCAAACTCTCCATGAACAATGAGATCAATACGATTAATGTTTCTCTTGAGTTTCAAGTCGACCACTACAAGAAAAAACATGCGCAGGGAAGGAATCCCAGATGATCGACGTTCTGAAGACAGTGGCCGTAGTGGTTAGTACAAACTTAGGCATGGGGGACATGTGATAAGGTGAAATTTGTGAGTCGAGAGTACCTGAGAAAGTGTGCCTGAGGATGGATGCGATGGTAAATAAGTAAGTGACTTTATACCAATCATTCAGGTGACATTTGGCGGGATGCTCTCTTGGGTGTCTCTTTGCAGCAGCATGGCCGCCCCAGATGCAGGTGTAGTTCTCAGATTAGTGCATCTAATCTGAAGTTTGTAAAGTGTTAACAATTGTAGGAGGGAGATGGAATATTTTCTGGTCTGATGTGATGGATAAATCCTCAGAGATAATTAGCTAAGCAAAATACCTTAGCTAATGATTTAAGTCAGATTGCAAACTATCTTTCGAGACAAGCCGGACTGAAAATGTTTTTATATCTTATAGGAATAAGTGAAATTATGTTGATTAACATAGCCCTTCATCCTTTCGAGATTAATAAAAAAAAGGACCACTCTAGGTGGTGGTGGTGGTGGTAATAGATTAACTAGACTGTAAAAATATTTGATCGGACGCCTTTGTGTATTTATTCCGACTCTTTGCGTTCTGGGTTTGAATCCTACCATGACCGACTTGGACACTATATGAATTTGTCACTTCAATAGCACCACTTGGATGTTTTAAGCCGTTAGCATTCATATTTCTCTATCAAATGTAATACTTATATATTCATGTTCATTATTTACATCATTTATATTCGACAGATATTTGTCCTCATCTTGTTTGTTGTTAACACAACGTTTCGGCTGATATACCCTCCAGCCTTCTTCAGGTGTCTTGGGGAAATTTCGAACCTGGGTTCTCATTTCTAAGGTATTAGATTTATAAGCCCTAAAATTCACTCCATGATTGCTCACGGGCATATGGCATAGTGGTTAGGAGCGCGGGTTACTAACCCCAAGATTCCGAGTTCGATTCCAAGCAGTGGCCTGAACAACAACAACAATAATAATAATAACAACATCGAAAACTACCTTAGGAATGAGGACCCAGGTTCGAAATTTCCCCAAGATACCCGAAGAATGCTGGAGGGTATATCAGCCGAAACGTGTTAACAACAAACAAGATGAGGACAAATATCCGTCGAATGTAGATAGTGAACATAATTCTTCATCTCTTAAATATGGAACTGTATTATTTATTCACGTTGTTTTGAATTAAACTTGCATTATCTCGCAGGTTTGAGATATCAATATGATGGTTTCTTTTTAGAAAAACATTGAAGGATTTGTGTGAAAGGCTGAATGTAGCCGGTTTGAACATCCAGTAGGTAGAATATTTGAGTCTGATATAACGGGTTTAAATGTTAAAGAGTTAAGCAGAGCCCATTCTGTTGCAAGCATTCAGAGCGCTTGTCCGGAATGAGGATACTTTCTTCCCTCCTTCCTACCAGTCTTGGAGGCCTTGCAAAGAGTTATGGGCACTGGATTCAGATCTGACCAAAAGAGGAAATAAAATACTCATACAAGTTTTTTTTTCTTTTTCTTTTTTCATTTTTTTAACGTCATCTGTAGTAATGAAAGAATCTCAACTACATGGTTCAGTCCCACTGCATGGAACCTTGGACAAGTATCTTCTACTATAGCCTCGGGCCGACCAAAGCTTTATGCGTGGATTTGGTAGATGGAAACTGAAAGAAGTTCGTCGTGTATGTATGTATGTATATATATATATATATATATATATATATATAT
>NC_068981.1:94747678-94755178 GCF_001194135.2 Octopus bimaculoides
ATATATATATATATATATATATAGATACATATATATAGATATAATATATATATGATATATATATATATAATATATATTCATATATATATATATATATAATATATATACATATATATATAATATATACATATAATATATATATACATATGTATATATAATATATATACATATATGTATATATATATAATATATATACATATATGTATAATATATATATATACATATACGTATAATATATACATACATATATATATATATATATATATATATTGTTATATACGTATATATATTACAATATATTTACATATATATATTAGAAAATATATATACATATATATCCATTATATATATATAAGTTAGTTAGTGGCATAATACCACATGACTATTAAATGTCATCGAGATTGAATTTCCTCGTTATCTCTCAGCGGCTGAGAAAACATGTACAGTTATCTATTAACATGCACAGTTAATCGACAATAATCTTTTTCTCCAAATTTTTGACATTGTTCCTAAGTTAGGAATCCCTATTCTGATTATTTGACGTACGTGGGCCAGTGAGAGATCATCTACGTGGGTACTCGACTTGCTAGAAATAGCTGCAAATCTCACACGACCGTCTTTAAAAAAATGGCAAGTTACACGGGATAATGTGGTACTAGATACACTGCATTTGAATAAAAAGACAGGTTACAACTGGAACCTTATTTATCATAGGTCTGTTCAGGCAATTGGAATAGTGGAATTGTGAGAGCAGACACAAGCAACTTATTTCGAGAAGCAGGCCGCATGAGACATAATTCATCATCAAACAGGCCGCACTACTGTAACAAAAAAATAATTCAAGTTAATTTTTCGTTCGGCGTACCATTCAGAAAGTTCCACGTACCGCAGTTTGCCCAAGACTGTATTAGAGCTTCTGATAAAATGCCAGCAATATTTAGTAACGCTCTGAGTTAAAATTTCGCCAACATCAAGTTAGGCTTTTATTTTTGTGTCGGGGAAATGAAATAAAATAGCATATAAGTACTAAGGTTCATTTCATATTCCTGTGACATATCATTGAGGTGAAAGGGGTTATACTAGATGAAGACTAAGACAGGTCAGCGTTTAACTGAGGCTAAACAATAGCGCGTAAGCTTGAGATTGTGTGTTGGCACTCCGTCGCTTACGACGACGATAGTTCCAGTTGATCCGATCAACGGAACAGCCTGCTCGTGAAATTAACGTGCAAGTGGCTGAGCACTCCACAGACATGTGTACCCGTAACGTAGTTCTCGGGGATATTCAGCGTGACACAGTGTGACAAGGCTGACTCTTTGAATTACAGGTACAACAGAAAGAGGAAGTAAGAGTGAGAGAAAGTTGTGGTGAAAGAGTACAGCAGGGTTCACCACCATCCCCTACCGGAGCCTCGTGGAGCTTTAGGTGTTTTCGCTCAATAAACACTCACAACGCCCGGTCTGGGAATCGAAACCGCGATCCTATGACCGCGAGTCCGCTGCCCTAACCACTGGGCCATTGCGCCTCCACAAGCTTGATATTACCTCTCCTGTAACTTTGGTAGTAACCATCTCAATCTCTCAATTCAGTTTCTTTTTCTTAGCTTAACCAGGAAAAGAAGAGTAATGTTAGTAACCTTCTGAGACTGGTGGAGTTGGGTGGGAGTTAAAATAGGTTAACCTCAAACGAGAAACCTGGTCCGATCGCTTGCAATAGAGTGGACAGTATTATATTAATCTAAACATCAAGGTGGTGTGGTATTAAACAGTGCGACGGATTAATTTGCCACCCTAGAACAGGAACTGGGTAATCTTTCGGTAAAAGTTTATGACGTCATGATTGATTGTGCAACATTGACTTTCATTTGGTCAGCAGAAATGATCAAACACACTCTTGCGCACACACACTAACTCGTGACTGAAGTCATGTACTAATACCGACACATTGCCCCAGGAACCGTCCTACCGATGGGTTTCCTCACAGTTTCTGTTTAATCAGATATCAATTGCATTAATCAACTCAAGCCTAATTAAGAAGATACTTGCTCAAAATATCACGTAGTTGGATTAGACCTCTTAACCATTCAGCCACGCCAGAACAAAATAAACATGTAGTCACATACAAAACTATTTCTACAACTTCAGATCAAATTTTAAGTGGGGTAGATCATTTTTGCCAATAGCATAACCGGTGTCAGTGATATGATGAGGTTCCAACCAGGAATCGAAACCAGATCTCCGCTTACCGAATCTAGTTTAATGGACTCTTAATGACTATATATGTATAAAATGAAACATCTTTTAAAAGACAGAGGCTCTATATTTTTAAATGACATTCAAGTATTTCCCATAAGTATTTTGAAAAATAAATTCCATTCACGCCAAGGATACATAACCCTTTCTACATGTGGGAGAAAGAGATTCTTTACTAATCACTACAATCGTTTCGACCCATCGTGCATCGGTCCCTCGCGGGTGAGATGCTATACAAATTGTTGTGGTGCATCATTCGGTGCAGATGTGCCTCGTCAGGTGATTTGTCAAAAAGTCTTCATTCTTTAATCTCCGATAGTAGTGTTTAATAAAAAAAAAAAAATTCCCGTGAATTTTATATGCTTTCTCTTTCTCTCATGTGTAATAAACTCTACGGATACGAAGGACTTCTTGAAGTAAATCCAGTAGTATTTAAATCCGTACTGTTGATAACATCAGGTAGCCGAATAGAGTGAACAGGCTTTAAACGGCATACTACAAAGTGTACACCAAAATTTAAGATCATAATCCATTCTACTGTAAGATACAAGGCTTGGAATTTTGAGGAACAGAGTAAGTCGACAACATCGACCCAGTGTTCGGTTGATACTTATTTTATCGACCCCGAAAGAACAAAAGTCAAAGTCGACATCGACGTAATTTGAACTCAGAACGCAAAGACGTACGAAATGCCGTTAAACATTTTTGTGGGGGGCTGCGCGCAATTCTGCCAGCTCACCGCCTGACACTAAGAATACATAATAGGAATATAAATGCATCTGAATGTTTGACTGGAGCATTGTTTTATCGAATTGAAAAAAAGTAAATAAATAAAATAGGCGCAGGCGTGGCTGTGCGGTAAGAAATTTGCTTCCCAAGCACACAGTTCCAGGTTCAGTCCCACTGCGTGGCACCTTGGGCGACTGTGAGTGGATTTTGCTAATGGAAACTGTAAGAAGCCCATCGTATATATATATATATCTGTGTGTGTGTGAGTTGTTTGTTTGTAACCACCACCCCCATCACTGCTTCACAATTGATGGTATGTTTACGCCCCTGTAACTTAGCGGTTCGGCAAAAGACTCCGATATATTAAGTACTAGTCTTTTAAAAAAAGCAAAAAATGAAAAAAAACATGTCCTGTGCTCAGTTTGTTCGACTAAAACCCTTCAAGATGGTGCTCCAGCATGACTGAAGTAAAATGTAAAAGAGATGAACCAAGATCTGAAACTAAATTGCTGCTCGTCGCGTTAGAAGCTCTATCTCTCGATCAGATGTTTTTATACCAGCCACGTTTAAAGTTGTTTACAAACATTATCGCTCAACACAATAACAAAGTTGCAAAATATTGATCTAATTTATTCATGGACTCTTTTAAAATCATATGCTACTAATGGAAACAAATGTTTATTTAAAACGACGCAAGATGGGACACGTATCTTGTGATTTCTAGGCGATGAGTGTATAAGATAGCTGATATAATAGTTCACATTTATTAAACATTCACTTCAAATCCATTTTCTTTGGAAGCCTTATTGTTTATCAACACAATCTTACATTTGTTTAGTTTGTTTGTTTTATTTAAGATAAGATAAGCAGTTAAACAAGCAAATACGCACAGAAACAGAGGGAGTGAGAGAGAGAGAGAGAGAGAGAGAGAGAGAGACTGAAATCGACTGCGAGTTAGTTCGCAGAATCACCGAGTACAAAAACTTTAAAATATGATATAAATACATGCATACACACATACTGATCAATTTTACTAATAGATGGATGAATCGATTGTTCAATCGATAGGTCGATAGACAGATAGGCAGATGGGTGGATCGGGAGACAGACAGACAGAAAGACAGACAAATAGACAGACAGACGGACAGACAAGCAGATAGATAGATAGATAGATAGATAGATAGATAGATAGATAGATAGATAGATAGATAGAGTGATAGACAGATAGATAGATATAAAGATAGATAGATAGAACAATTCACAAAGTATATGAATAAAATAAAGTATTGTCCTTGTAGAAGAATAAACATGGGATGAGAGATGACGTCATAACTGTTTACTGTTTCCTGACAACATGTTTCTTTCCGATAACAAATTACGTCGTGAAGCTAAAAGAATAGAAATAAAAGTTAAGAGGCGAGCATTTCAATGAAATCTAAACATGTAATTTTGATAAGTGTGAAGTGTGCTGATCGTGACTTTCAATAATTTAACCAGAGTAGTTGGTATCATTGTTATCAATATCGTTGTTGTTGTTGTTGTTATTGTTGTAATTGCGTTTATTATCCTGTTATTGTTACTGATGTTTAGCCCCGAGTCACTTATGAAACCAGAGAATGATAATCCTTTCCACAGGCATAAGGTCTGAAATTTTGGGGAAGGGGCATAGCCGGTTGCATCAACTGGTACTTATTTCACCAACCCAGAAAGGATGAAAAGCGATGTAGACCTCACAGCGGCATTGTAACTTAGAGTGTAAAGACGGGCGAAATGTCGCTAAGCATTTTGTCAAGTGTGCTGACAATTCTGCCAGCCCGCCACCTCAGTAATAATAAGAGGAATAAGAATAATAAGAATAATGATTTCAAATTTTGGCACAAGGCCAGCAAGGAAGGTGCTAAGTCGAATAGATCGACCTCTGTGTTCAACCGAAAGAATGAAAAGCAAAGTCAACTTCGGCTGAATTTGAACTCAGAACGAGAAGACAGACGAAATACCGCTAGGCATTTTGCCCGGAATCTTTTCTACTATACGCATAAGGTCTGGAATTTGTGGGGAAGGGAACAGTCGATTACATCTACCCCAGAACTCAACAAATATATCCTCCCCGAAAGGACAAAAGGCAAAGTCGAACTCAGGACGTAAAGACAGTCGAAATGCCTCTAAACATTTTGTCCGGCATGCTAAAATTTCTACCAGAACGCCGCCTTAATAATAATCCTTATTACAAAAGGCACAAGGCCTGAAATTTGAGGGGAGGAGGATAGTCGATTACATTGATCCCAGTTCTCAGCTGGTACTTAATTTATCGCCCCTCCCGAAAGGATGAAAGGCAAAGTCGAACTCGGTGGCATTTGAACTCAGGGCGTAAAGACGGACGACATACTGCTAAGCTTTTCGCCTGGCGTTCTAATGATTCTGCCAGCTTGTCAACTTAATAACGCTTTCTACTATAGGCACAAGGTCTGAAATTTTGAGGGGCGCGGGATAGTCGAACACACCGACCCCCAGTGCGCAACTGGTACTTATTTTATCGACTCCGAAAGGATGAAAAACAAAGTTGAGCTCGGCGGAATTTGGATTCAGGGCGTAAAGACAGACACAATGCCGCTAAGCATTTTCTGTGACGCGCGAAGGATTCTGCCGGCTCGCCGCCTTCAACCGAGAGAACAATAATCATGGCGTTCCAACGTCACTATTCCGTCTAGTTTCTGTATCAAAGTCTCAACTATTCTTTTATCTCTTTAGTTTTTACTTGTTTCAGTCTTTTGACTGCGGCCATGCTAAGGAAACTGCCTTGAGGGATTTCATCAAACAAATCGACCCAATACTTACTTTTAAAGCCTGGTATTTATTCCATCAAACTTTTTTTTTTTTTACAAACGGCTAAGTTACAGGGACGCAAACAAGCCAACACCAGTTGTCAAATGGTCGTGGGGAATAACCACACGCGCGGCTTTGGTCGGTCAGGGACTATAGTGGAAGACACTCGTCTAAAGTGCCGCGTCGTGAGATTGAACGTAAGACCAAATGGCTGGGAAGCAGCAAGCTACTTATCACACAGCCACGCTCTTCAGTGTATCTTAATTTTAAAACGATCGAGTGTAGTTTGAGGATGATTTTGACTGTTGTTTCTAGCATTTCGAAGAACCACGTTATAGGCAGGCGCCCACGTCGTCTTGTTGTTATTGTCACTGACGTCATCAACGCCATTGCCCTCGTTGTTGCTGGTTTGTTTGCTTTTTAAGATTAGCAGCCAACACCAACCACGTACCCATAAAGCTTCATAAAATATTTATTACTCGTTAATTTCACAGCGACACTAAATATGTATTTATACATGACTCGGTATGTATTTCTTCTTTATTCGTAACCCACGCTATACTGGGACAGTTAGTAATCACAGCTAATGTAACCTACCTGATCTCCCCTCTCCCTTCTATTGAGACCTCGTGTCTCGCTTTAGCTTTTTTAACACACGCATAAACGCGCGCGCCCGCGCGCATTTTATTACTGACAGCTTGTCTGATCTCCATTCTCTTTTCTCTTACTACGGCTTACCTGAAAGCAGAGCAGGTCTGTGCAGTTAGCTCTTCTATTGTAGGGTAAATCTACAAGATGAATTGAAGCACAATTGAATCGAGAAGTCTTCTTTCTTTCTTTTTCTTTGTTTGTTTGTTTCTTTCTTTCTTGCTTTCTTTCCTTCCTTCTTTCTTTCTTTCTTTCTTTCTTTCTTTCTTTTATTTTATTTATTTACTTAGGGTGCCCTCCTTAACTGGTGAGGTGGATTGTTGTTTAATTTAACGTCTGCAAGAGTAACGTGGACAGAGGGAGAGAGAGTATTCAAGATCTAGAAAGCAATATTTGAGTAGAATGTTTAGTGCCGCCGGTTCTAGGATTGATTGAATCTCTGTAGAAATGACGACGAAAAGGAGGAGAAGCGATGGGGCGGATGAAGATGGTGCAGGAGGTATTCAGTTTGTAAATTCAGAGAAATACTTATAGAAGAGGCAGAATGGACGTAGAAGGATGTTTATAGCGTTCAAGATGAGTTACTCCGTCTTGGGGCATCGTCGTGTACTTACGATGAGTGAGAGTCTGGATCATTTAAATATTCTAGAGGATGAGAGAGGAGGAGGGAGAGAGAGAGAGAGAGAAGAGGGAAATGAACAGAGAGAGACAGAGAGACAGAGAGACAGAGACAGAGACAGACAGACAGACAGACAGACAGACAGAGAAATCGATCCTAATACTGGATTGTTACTTTCTTTACCTACCCTAATGCATTGGAAGGCAAACTTGACCACGGTAAGATATGAACTCAGAGCACTGAGGATCAGAATGAAAGCTGCCAAACATTCTGAGTTTGTCAGTTGCCATCTATTTTTGGCTACTGAATCTATGTTAATCAAATGGATTTAATTTTTGCTGCAGTTTAGGAGTGTGTGTGTGCGTGTATGTGTGTATATGTGTGTGTGTGTGTGTGTGTGGATTTTATCAGCAGTACCGGCCGCACTTC
>NC_068981.1:94763580-94768624 GCF_001194135.2 Octopus bimaculoides
ATATATATACACATATATATATACATGTATATATGCATACATATATATATGTATGTATATATATGCACACACACACACACATATATATATATATATATATTATATAGATAGATAGATAGATAGATAGATAGATAGATAGATAGATAGATAGATAGATAGATAGATAGATATAGCGTTCTGTGTCCTTAAGCTTTCAAACAGGTGAGACAACCCCCTCCACCCAACAAAGCCAGCATCCAGAGGCTATAGAATTTGAAGTGAAATACATTCACTGATCTATAAAAATAGAAATATTACATTTCTGAATCTCTGATAGAGAGTTATGCAGTTACAACGCGATAAAGTGATGGCTTGTTGCCAACTTAATGTGGCAGTCCCAGGAAAGGGAAGAATTTTACTGTTATTTAGCCCCAAGAAACACCGTTTCTTGTTGGCTACGCCACACAAGCGTTCTCTATCCTTAAGCATTCAAACAGGGGAGATAAGCACCTCCACCCAACAAAGCCAGCATCTAGAGACTAGTTTCAGAGTATTTGCCCTTCAGCAGTCTGGAGTAGCTTGGCCTTGCTAGATGTCACTTTATCGTGCTGTTACTGCAAGCTACTCCAGAGTGATGAAAAGCAATTACCCTGAAACTAGTCTCCGGGTGCTGGCTTTGTTGGATGGATGTGCTTATCTCCCTTGTTTGAAAGCTTAAGGACACAGAACACTTGGAACATAGATTTATAAAAATAATTCCAGATGGTAAAGCCATTAATAATTACTTTCTTTTAGTAACTGTTGCGAGTAGGCTGAATCTTTACACGCTGGACGAAATGCATTTCGCTCGTCGCTCCGTTCTGAGTTCAAATTCCGCCGTGGTCGAGTTTACTTTTCATCCTTTCGGGGTCGATAAAATAAGTACCAGATGAACACTGGAGTCAATGTAATCGATTCATCCCTCCCCCAGAAAATTGCTGCTCTTGTGGCAAAATTTGAAACCATTATTATTATTATTGTGTATGTATATATACATTTATATATATATACATACGCTTCGTGAGTTAACTCGGTGGAAGAAAGTTGTGTGGAAACTTGTCGTGTGTGTGTGTGTGAATGAGTGTAGATATATACTTATACACATATAACATACATATGTATATGTGTATATATATATATAAGTTTTTGCGTTTGTGCTTGTCTACACACACGCACACACATACAAACGCGTACACAGAGACACGCAAACGCAAGCGTACACACGCACACACTCGCAAGCACAAGCGCGCGTACACACAAACGCAAGCGTACACACACACACCCACCCACACACACACACACACACACACACACACCCACACACACGACCAGTTGCTTAGTTACCCCTATCTAGCGGCACGTAAACTGAAACTGATAGAATAAGTACCAGATTTAAAATGAATACTGGAGTTAATTTGTTCGACGACAAACCTTTAAGACGGTGCCCCAGCGTGGCCGCCATCCAATGACTAAAACAAGTAAAAGATAAAAGATAAAAAAAGCTCTGCTCCATTTTTGTTAAACTGCGTCATGGGATTAAAACATTCTTTTCTGTTTCATTGACACCTGTTTTGAATGCTAGAGAATGCGCGAGTGTTTGATAGATAAAATAGTATTCAATGCCTTACATTACGTAATCTGACATCAGATACATGTTATCAATTCACTGAGAGGCTATATTTCTTTTCATTATTACTTAACAAGACAATAATTATATAGAAATTAAATTACGAGTTAATACATTATTATGAATGTGCAAAGAAACCTTATTAGTTATCTTCAGCGTTTGTTTTCTCGAAAGATAAAAGCTATGTAATATAAATTTCTGTTGAGTTATTGGAGTAAACGTGAGAGCATAAAACAAGACAACGTCACTGCTGTGTTTTATCTTTCTTCTTTACGTCCTGAGTTCAAAATCTACACCGGTTGGCTTTACTTTTAGCTTCCCCCGGGAAACTTTATCTTCAATTTGGTTTCCGTACCTATCCTCACCTTCACTAATGTTTATAAATGTTGGGTTATGACCGAATGAGTACGCTCGCGGCAGAAATGGATCTCTGGAGGATCTCTGGAGATGCTACTCGACAGGGCCCATAACTCGGATTCAGAAGTCACAACTCTGATACTACAGACAAGTGGTTAGAATGTCGCAAGAAAGAATTGCAAGACGGTTTCTTGAAGCCGAGCCAACAGGTAGGAGACCTAAGGTTAGTTCAAGTACGAGACGGTTGGATAATATATAATGTTATTCACCAATAGCAAAGTTTATTTACAAAAGGTAAGAAAAGTCACGTGTAAAGGTCATAGGCCACGTATGCCATATAGAAACGTGAGAAGATAAATTGATATTCATAGAAAACTATGCTCAGGAAAAGTTGTACGTTGAACAATCAAACACTATAGCACAAACGTTTCACACAAATCCAAACATTAATAACGACGATTTGTCAGAATAACTAATATAAGGCCACACTTTAGTCGAGAACAACAATTGTAGCTGCTGCTGCTGTTGCTGTTGTTGTTGTTGCTGCTGATGCTGTCGTTGGTGCTATTATTGTTATTTACTTCTAGGCCAAACACGATATATACATTTCTAGGATCATTAAGGATTACATTATTTAATGTCTTATTCGTTGTTGCTGTTGCTGTTATTGTAAGCAGATCTATAATCAAATGCATTCCTTATTTAATGCGTGATTTTGGTGTGAGATTTAGCAACTATTCTTAACAGAATCCCTCCGTAGGTTCGTCGAAAGATATATGGGATTACACAGGTGCCTGAGATATTATTGCTTGAAGGTAGTCTATTGGCAGAGTCGTTAAAGCGTCAGAGAGAATATGCTGCGGTATTTATTCCCGGATCTCTGCGATCTGAAGTTCGAATACAACCTGGGTCACTTTTGTTGTATTTGTGCTTATGGTAGAAAGGAAGAGGAAATTAAACGCACTAAGTCACACCTTACGGAAGGGTTATATAGCATATTGGTACTTAAATGTTAACGATGCTGGAGGTTATGAAAACAGGAGGTTATGAAAAGTTAATCTCGTTGATATTCTCGCTCAGAACATAAAACTAAGCTTTTTTTTTTCTTTTTGTCAGACACTTTACTGTTGATACCCATTTGGTAATCTGTCGCTGTTATCAGTGCTAAGACAAAGGAATAGCTGTTTTGTTGTTTAGTTCAAGGTCAACCTTGATCAATGATAGCCAGTGTAGGAGGCGCATGGCTCAGTGGTTGGGTATTGGACTCGTGATCGAAAGATTATAGTTTCGATTCCTGGACCGGGTGATGCGTTGAGTTCTTCAGCAAAACACTTCATTTCACGCTGCCCTAGTCCACTCAGCTGGTGAAAATGGTAATCCTGCGACAGACCAGGGGAGGAATATATTCGCCAGAGAAACCGGGAACCCTGTCCTATGCTCCTTATCGAGTAATGTGGACTAACCATATTAACCAGTGTGTACTTCCATATTTAAGGTAGTAAGGTGTGATTTGCTATTATTTCTAGAAGGTGGAGTAACCACATAGAGGCTTCTTTGTTGGCTGAAATAGCCAAGAGTCAGGAGATATTACCGATGTTGTTGCTGTTGTTATCGTAGATGTTTAAATCCAGAGCACGGCTATGATTTATAGTATTTCAGCCTTGACCATTCTACCTTTTTGCATATCTAAGACGACGATGTCCATTCTATTTTTCCTGTTTTAAGACGATAGAAAGAGATTTGAGGGAATCTTGCTTCAGTTTCTTGCAGTACAAACGACCGCGACTTGTCAAGGGATAGAATATGGCTTCGTTCACTATTGAAGTTGGCTGCGCTATTTCCTGCAGAAGATTGGTCTAGAATTCAGACAACAGGAGAAAGTTACTAAGGAGATAAGCATGGCGGCTGAAACAGTTCAGGTTGGCTGTAATTGAGAAGGGATCGCGGTTGGAAGCCTTCTGCAAGGCGAAGTCTAGTTTATTCCTAGCCTCTCCACTCAGATGAGACGTACAAGCTAAGGGCTGAAAAGTTTGTAACCTTGAGATGTGTAGTGTGTATGAGAGAGAGAGAGAGAGAGAGAGAGAGAGAGAGAGAGAGAGAGAGAGAGAGAGAGAGAGAGAGAGAGAGAGAGTGTGTGTGTGTGTGTGTGTGTGTGTGTTTTCTTAGTTAAAAAACCCACTTAAATACTCAATACATTGCTCGACACAGAAACGGGTTGAAAATTGTGGAGCAAAAAAGTCTACGAATAAATACACATGTGCGCGCATGTGCGTGTGTTTGTGTGTCTATATATGTCTGCATGTAGTTAATTTAATAGGATATTCAGTGGATTCTTATCATTAAAAAAGATGTTTTAAAGAAGCGTAGAGTCCAAATTAAGAGTAAGTAGTAACGTGCAATTTTAGCAAGTAGCACTACTTCTAGCCCAATCTGAGAACCCTGTATTGAGATGTAGAGCGAAATCCCGGATACCGAAGGTAGTTAGCACTGAGAATAGTTTACAGCTGACTAGTATAAGTAGACAGAAAATTTCGTTTTGATATGTACATAAGCGTGTATGAGCTTGTGTGAGCGTGTGTAAACTTGGCTGCGCCCCTGTGTACGTGTTATCATGAGAGTGACTTTGTGTGTGTGTGTGTGTGTGTGTGTGAGTGGTGCATGTGTAGTAGTGTGTTGTGTCTAGTATGTGGTATGTGCAGTGTGTTTAATATGTGTATGCGTGTGGCTAAATGTGTTTGCTTGTTTGTGTGTGTATAGCAGGTGTGTGAGTGTGTCTGTGCGTGTGTTAAGCCAGACTGCTTGCGTCTATGCTTTGTATGCGTGTGCTTTATGTGTGCTTTGTGTGTGTGCGTGTGCGCGCGCGCGCGAGCGTGTGTGTGTATATGTGTGATCATGAGTGTGTGTGTGTGTGTGAGTGGTGCATGTGTACTAGTGGGATCTAGTTCAAAACGGGGGCACCAGTTTTCATTTATGTTTCATGTAGTGTTTTTGGTACCGAAAGACTTTCAAACTTCGTATACTTATCTATTTTGTGTTATAAAA
>NC_068981.1:94769378-94771787 GCF_001194135.2 Octopus bimaculoides
ATTACAGAAATACCACAACTTTAACATGAAATAAATTGCAATATAATAATTTTTCTTAAGAAGACTAAGAGAAAAAGATGTTTTATATGACACATTCTACCAGTGTCCCAAGTTTCAAAGTGTTTCGTTAAGAAAATACTGGTGCCCCTGTTTTGAACTAGATCCTAGTAGTGTGTTGTGTCTAGTCTGTGGTGTGTGTAGTGTATTTAGTATGTTTATGTGTGTGGCTAAATGTGTTTGTTTGTTTGTGTGTGTATAGCATGTGTGTGAGATGTGTGTCTGCGCGTGTGTGAGCCAGACTGTTTGCCTCTGAGATTTGTATGCGTGTGCTTTGTGTGTGTGTGTGTGTGTGTGTGCGTGTGTGTGTGTGTGTGTGTGTAAGTGTGTGCGTGTGTGTGCACGTGTGAGGGCGAGACTGAGAGTACACACGCGTGTGTATGTGAAAATGTAAATGCGCGCACATTTGTGTCACAGTATATGCGTGTATGCTTGCTTGTGTACATGTGTGAGCGTACATGTGTGTTTGTGTGTGTGTGTGTGTTTGTGTGCGTGTGTGTGTGTGGGTGTGTATGTGTGTGTGTGCGTCTATGCGTGTGAGCCAGTATGCTTGCGTGTATGTCTGCGCGCGTTTGTATGTCTGCGCTCCAGTGTATGTGTGTGTATGCGCACGTGTGAGGGCGAGACTGAAAGTACACCTGCGTGTGCATGTGAAAACGCGCACGCACGCACATTTGTGTGACAGTATATGCACGTATGCATGCTTGCGTTTATGTGTGTGTGTGTCTGTGTGAGTGTGTGTGTGTGTGCGTATTCACACGGCTTTGTGAGTACGCTTGTGCGCGAGTGTGTATTTCTGTGCGTGTTCACGCGTGTGTGCACGTGTGTCAGCGTATATTGACGAGAGTGCTCGCTTGGATTTGTGTGTATACACGCGTCTATGGATACGTGCGAAAGAAAGCCTGAATATACAGAAGGGTTTGTTCTGTGTGTGTGAGTGTTTGTGTAGTGAGAGAGGCGGGAGATAATAAAGGATGCATTCGTATATGATAACTCTTTTCTGGTGTTCGAGTAAAACCCATTTCTGACTGAAAACGCCAGAAGGACAGAAAGCGATACTAGTGTAGAATATTAGGTCCATTACGGCTTCTAACATACATATATGCATAGCTATATGCATGCGTGCATACACGCATACACACATACATACATACATACATACATACATACTTACATACATAATAACACATATATACATACATTTGTATACATACACAAGTACACATACATGCACATGCACATTCATACATGCATACATACACGCACGCATACACACACATATATATATGCATAGAACATATATGCATACATTCAAGCATGTATGCATAAGCAAACATGCATTCATACATATACATACACACATATGCATACAAGCATGCATACATACATACGTAATACATACATACACACATACGTAACATACATACATACGTAACACACACACATGCATACCTACCTACCTACATACATACATACATACATACATACATACATACATACATACATACGTACACGCATACATACATACATGCGTACATGATTGCTCGATCTTCACAGACGATTGCTATCTCTTTGTGCTTCTTCATTGTGAATGGCAATTCTGACTTTCCACCCATGGCCACTCAGGTGACTATTTATTCCTGTTGCAGATCTGCATGGTTTTGGAGCATAGATGACAGGCGAAACGTACAATTTACAGAGCGCTTCCAACAACAGGTGAGGTTTGCACACGTCACCACTTTTCCATCGCCGTAGGACTTTCAGAAGATGGAATGATAAATGAGATCATCATAAAGAGACATCTGTACGTCATTGGATTATAGTGATAAACGCTTGTGCAACACGAATCTCTCTCTCTCTCTCTTTCTCTCTCTCTCTCTCTCTATCTCTCTCTCTCTCTCTCCCTCTCTCTCTCTCGCTCTCTCTCAGCCTCTGTGATTAGTTAGTGCCTAGCGACAGACCAAAGCGAAGTGACCAGTAATCATGTGAAACCGCAAGTTTTACATCAGTGTTCCTCTTCTAGAAGGATGCCGTGACAACAGCTAGGACTCTGACGCCCTGAAACAAACCAAGGGCATTATCCCCACGTTCAGATGGGTTGTCATCGCCTATGCTTGTTAACCCATAACTGGGGTCTTGACAGCTGCTACTACTGCGGGCCGGAGTAGATCTGGGAACAATAGTGCCTAAGGAGTGGTTCCACACATACATACATACATACATACATACATACATACATACATACATATATGCATGCATACACACATATTTACATATTCACATATGTACATACGCACATGCATACATACATACATACAGATAGATATACATACATATATATATACATATATA
>NC_068981.1:94773163-94775537 GCF_001194135.2 Octopus bimaculoides
TGTTTGTCCGTCTGTCTCTCTTTCTGTCTCTCTCTCTCCCTCTCTCTCTCTCTCTCTGTCTGTTTGTCTGTCTGTCTGTCTCTCTCTCTCTCTCTCTGTTTGTCTGTCTGTCTCTCTTTCTCTCTCTCTTTCTCTCTCTCTCTCTCCCCCTCTCTCTCTCTCTCTGCGTGCTTGCTAGAGTGTGACCGCGCACTGGCGAGTTTGTGTGTTTGTTTACACTTGCGTGCACTGTCCCGCACTACATGGTATCTTGTTATGCCCCTCATTTTGCGTTCGGAGTTCAAATCCCGCTGAGATCAACTGTACCTTTCATCTTTTCCTGTCACCGATGAAGCACAATAATACTAGTCATATATTGTGGTCGGTATAATTAGCAAATATCATCTACCTACAGTATATGACCTTCTCGTGTCAGCAACTGATATTATACAGACATATTTTAACTTACGTTCTTTCGAGTTACGTCCTCTCCGACTTCAGGTCGTATTAAAAAAAAAATTAATGGAAAAAAAAAATTTAACTTCAGTCGATTTACCCGTCTTAATTTCAGTCTCAACGAATATATTCCAAGGCATGAAAATTTACAAGGCACCTAAAAGTCAATACTAAAGTGGAAAATTATATAAGATACATGTGAAAAATATATACAAAGCATTTATTGAAACAGATACAAGCTAAAAAAAAAGATTTTTATGCTTTTTTGTGTTACGTCATTTCTCGAGTTAAGTTGCGTGTCTCGGAATCATTTACATTCGTAAGCTGAGGTATGCTTGCTTTATGTAGTGAGCAATTCTCTGAGGATAATTGAGTGACTGAGCATAGATATATTCTGAGCAGATATTAAATATTCGCAGCTAAGTTTCGTATAAAAATCTATCGTCCGTTGTCAGCAATTCAAATGACATTTAATGGCCTCCTGACATAGGCTTGAAAATTGTGACCATTGGTATTAAGGTCGTTGACCTGCTTAGAAGATGTATCAAATGTCAACTTGATAGCAGCTTCATATATAAATAAAACAGGTATGTCCACCTGTGTGTGTATGTATAGTGGTGGGCATGTCGTACATAATGAAGATTTATATCGAAAATTCTACTAGAAATAAACTCAACTACAAAGGGTTTGATACTAAAAATATAGTAATGAAGCAGTTGTTATCTCTTGCTCGCAATGTTTTCTTCATGTTCGTAATAACACTAATAATAATAATAATAATAATAATAATAATAATAATAATAATAATAATAATAATAATAATAATAATAATGATAATAATAATAATAACAACAACAACAACAACTATAATAATAATAATTATAATAATAAACATCTAGATAACATTCCAAGAGAACCATGTCTCAGAGAAATCCAAAAGGTTGTGCTGACAAGTACTGCCCACATCCTTAGAAAAACCCTATCAATTAAAACGTCTGTGTTGTATTGCATGAAGATGTTTCGTTACTGCCCCTGTCACTTTCTCTGTCCAAGCTTTCAGTCAGACTGTGACATCTCTTATCCTTCACTCGCCCTAGGACAGTCTTGTACAGAAAGAGTACAAATGCAGACACGACAAGTTAGTCCTAAACCTTCACTAGCTACTGTGCTGGAAGTATGGCTATGAGGTAACTGGCTCTTGGTACCAACTTACACCGGAAAAGGTAATAGATGAAAACGAGAAAGCAAAGATCCTCTAAGACTTTGACTTCCTGACAGACAAGGAATTTGAACACTGAAGGCCGGATATGGT
Source organism: Octopus bimaculoides (assembly GCF_001194135.2). Classification (NCBI taxonomy): domain Eukaryota; kingdom Metazoa; phylum Mollusca; class Cephalopoda; order Octopoda; family Octopodidae; genus Octopus; species Octopus bimaculoides. The sequence goes on from NC_068981.1 coordinate 94,774,911, forward strand.
AGCCTTTAAGATGGACAAGTAAGAGTGCCTAATAAATGACGTGGCAGCGCCAGGAGATCAACATGCTGTCATGAAAGCTCATGAGAAGTAAGACAAATATGGATATCTGAAAATTTAAATAGTCAAGATATGGCAGCTGCGAGAGTGAAACATATATGTTGTTCCTGTTAGCATCGGAGCACCCATCCTGAAGAAGCATCTGATACTTTAGAAATATCCTACAACTTTGGTGTATTGCACAAATCGGCTTTTCTTCGAACTGCACGCATACTGCTTAAAATGTTGTCTGTCTGATGTCTTTGTTGTAACATTCCCAGTACACACGATATCTTCAATTTACAATATCACAATATTGGATACTATGTGACGTCTTCAATAACAACAAAAACAACAACAATAACAATAATAATAATAATAATAATAATAACAATAATAATCCTTCACTCGCCGTAGGACGCTGGGTGTGTCTCGGCGAGTGATTGTAAGAAACATGCAGATTAAAAGTAAATAATAATAGTAGTAGTAATAGTAGTAGTAGTAGTAGTAGTAGTAGTAGTAGTAGTAGTAGTAGTAGTAGTAGTAGTAGTGGTGGTGGTGGTAGCGGTGGTGGTGGTGGTGGTGGTGGTG